>NW_012028094.1:0-324 GCF_000956235.1 Wasmannia auropunctata
TCGATGGGGTCAACCTTGACCCATAGAAAGTCAAACGTCTCGCTATGGTTGCGAGCATAAGGATTTCGGTCTCTTTTCCTCCTAGCGATGAGCACATATTTTGTTGTATCGCTTTTTGTATAAACATCCTAGAAGAGCTACGCATCGAGGCTCTGCCCAAGTCCTCAGTCTTCGGTCGTCGCCTCGCGCGTTAAGTGGTGCCTCCGGTACGTGTATAAACGGTTTTTAAAATCGTTTTAGTGCAAAGTTTCGTTATCGACGTCTTCGCCATAATTAAGTGTACACTATCTTCCCCGGTGTACCTCGAATCATGGATTTTCGACG
>NW_012028094.1:8046-8405 GCF_000956235.1 Wasmannia auropunctata
CTTCATTCCCTCAGATCTATTTCCTAAGCGCTCACGAGCAGAAGCATGAACTTCATTTAATTTTTTCTTTAAAATTGAAACATAATCTCCTACCTCCCTATTCTCTTCATGAGGTAAATGGCCACATAGAAGGTCTAAAGGCAATCTAAGATCACGACCTAAATTCATTTCAGCAGGAGAAATTCCAGTAACCTCATGCCTCGCGGTTCGATAAGATAATAAAAACATAGGGATCCATCAATCCCAATCTCTCTGATTCTTAGAAATAAATTTAGCTAAATAATCTAAAATAGTTCGGTGTTGTCGCTCTACTTGTCCATCAGATTGAGGATGTAAAGGCGTTGTTCTTGTCTTTTTAA
>NW_012028095.1:0-1254 GCF_000956235.1 Wasmannia auropunctata
AGGCTATCGGAACCTTCCCTATTTACGCAATATAAATGGCGCGATACATATTTGTATATATTTTTCTATATTTTAATTTATTCATCATAAATGGAATCTATAAAATATGATTGACGTTGATAAAAAATTAATTAAATTTATACCTGCATTTATATCTGCGTCATTGCCGTCATTATCACCAATAGCCTCATGCACTGGTGGAACCTCGAGGTGAGGGTCGCCTTCATTCCTATTCTTCATTCTTTCTGATTTCCGAATTCCATTTAAAATAAGTTGAGCAAATACTAGATCTATGAAATTGCATAAACAATTTTAAGTAAACATTATGCATTTTTGTTATAAATTATATTTTAGTAAAGTTAAATTAAGACATACAGACAAAAATGAGGCTGAATCCTCATGCAAACACCGGCGCTTTGATACCAAGTGTTGATAAATAGAAAACGATTAGGATCACTTCGACCAACTCCGATTAATTAAATCGGACAGTTATAGTCAATTGGAATTAATCAATCGCAATTATCATTTCGCTTAACAACAAATGCGATTGGTCAATTCCAATAGACTAATCGTCCAATTAAATTAACAGAAGTTGGTCGAAATCCTAATCATTTTCCACCAATCAGCATTCGGTGTCAAAGCACCAGTGTCTGGATAAGAATCCAGTCTTAAAAATAATTTTCTGTGTACACTTTGTCTGTGTACTGACAACCTAAATGCAAAGATAAAATGAGTATTATTGCAAAAAAATTACCTTCTGATACCCGCTGAGCATCTTCCGGAGACAAATAACAAGTGTACAGTTTATTTGTTTCTGCATCAAGAAACGAGACACATTTTTTTTTGTTTGTTTCATTATTTTGGGATTTCTCTGCCATTTTCTGTAATTAGATTGATTCAGTAATTAGAAAAAAAATAATTGTTTTAAATACGAGTTTTACTAATCAGAGAATCTAAATTAATATCCAATTTGATTTATACAGGGTGATTCAGAACAACCCCTCGTCCTTGAAAAGACGTATTCTTGACTCAATTTTAAGACGATTTTTCCTTTGCAAAAATTTTGTCCGAAGCTTAGTTTTTAAATTATAACGAGAAATAGTTAGCAAAATTACGGGCCGCGTACGGAAGGTAGACAGTGGCGGCGCAACTTACTATCCGACGGCAGGCGGTACGCGGGACCGTCACGACGATCAGCTGACTACACGCGTGCATAACTATGCGTTTACATTCTCCCTTTCCTCTTTCTTTTTC
>NW_012028095.1:2559-3653 GCF_000956235.1 Wasmannia auropunctata
TCTTCGTCCCACACATGCATATTGTGCGAGTTAAAAATTCCTTCTCGTGTAAATAGCGATTCATCGCTGAATATTATACGAGAAGGAAATTCGGGATCTTCGTCTACTCTTCTTAAGAAATCTTCGCAAAATCTCCTCCTCTGCGGGTAATCTTCTTCTCGTAAATGTTGCACCCGAGTATAGTGATAGGCGTGCAATTTTTCTTCTTTAAGTATTCTCTGGACGGTGGAATAAGAAAATTGATATTCTAATGATCGAAGGATTATTGATCGCAGTATCGATCGCGTTATCCTATTTATACGATCTTTGTAGGGGGTCAATATCCCCTCCGTACCACCCCCAACGAATAGAAGCCTCGCGCGACAACACGCGACCCGCGCGGGGCTTCTATTCGTTGGGGGTGGTACGGAGGGGATATTGACCCCCTACGAAGATCGTATAAATAGGATAACGATCGATACTGCGATCAATAATCCTTCGATCATTAGAAGCATTATCAGAACGATATGGCTGCTTATACGAACGAGGAATATTACGATATGCTGATGGTACTCGGAGAGTGCCATGGGCAATATCACGTTGCTGCGAGACGATACGCCGAATTTTATCCCAATCGTGCAAGACATCCAAGCGCCAGCGTTATACTTGCTTCAGCTCAAAGATTATTTGAAACTGGCAGCGTCTTACCGAAGAAGAAAGATACCGGCAGACATCGCAATGCAAGAAATTTGCGGAACATCGAAACAGTCCTTCGCGCTGTCGAGCAAAAACCTGAAATTAGCATTCGGGATATTGCTCGAGAATATCAATTTTCTTATTCCACCGTCCAGAGAATACTTAAAGAAGAAAAATTGCACGCCTATCACTATACTCGGGTGCAACATTTACGAGAAGAAGATTACCCGCAGAGGAGGAGATTTTGCGAAGATTTCTTAAGAAGAGTAGACGAAGATCCCGAATTTCCTTCTCGTATAATATTCAGCGATGAATCGCTATTTACACGAGAAGGAATTTTTTAACTTCGCACAATATGCATGTGTGGGGACGAAGAGAATTCCTCGTGAGACACGAATAAGAAGTTATCAAGTTCGTTA
>NW_012028096.1:0-352 GCF_000956235.1 Wasmannia auropunctata
CTTCCAAGCGATACATGTGATACTGAAGAGAAAAAACACATGGAGGTCACTTTGCCTAATTGTTTACGTCAATTTGCCTAGTTGATTACGTCATTGATTATGGCGGTGTACGCATAATCAAGCATCTCTGTGTCAGTTTGCAAATTCAAACTGTTATTTTATTTGTTAATATGTATCATTTCACTGATAATCCGTTTTTTATAGTTTTTTTCGATATCTAAAATCTTAACACTCCAATCCATGTCATGAGCGCAATGTAACCTATGTTCTGTTATTACAGAGTGATTGTCCTTATTTCTGTTAATGTCTTTCCGATGTTCATTAATTCTAGTTAACAATTTCCTACCTGTTT
>NW_012028096.1:12887-13942 GCF_000956235.1 Wasmannia auropunctata
TTGAAAAGAAGGTAGCATGTAGTTGTGGTGAAATTTGTACAAACAAGTCTTGGATATGTCGAGGATACACATACCCGCGTAGATTGGTTTGTTAAACTTGACCTCGAATTTGCGCATTTCTACCGCGACCAGATTCTCCGAAAAGACGCTACGACTGTGAAAATTCGGTTTCGCGATCATCGCCTCCGCATCAAATCTACCTTCCCATTTTGTTAAAAGCCGCACATCGACGTGATTGCGCACATTCTCCATGGTTTTGCCAAATACCGCGTTATTCATTAATTTGTACAAATTCTTTTCAAATTCATTCGTGGCTAATGTTCGAAATTTCGTATTTAGTTCAATATTATCACGAAGGGGATTGCGCGAATTGCAATACGCGATGAATCTTTGCGATACGGAGGCCGTGACGAGTGCACTGTTGCAGAGTGCGATAATGTATGACGTAACGCTTCTTATCGTATACGGTTGCGAGGAGCTTGTCTTGCCGCTTGCCGGGCGGCTTGCTCGTCCAGATCTCGTATTGTTTGCTCCATGTTCTTTTTGGTACGAATACACAAATATTTTGCAATGTATTTTTCACTCTGTGCAAATAGGATACATGTTACATGGCATTATTTGATACAATGGACATTCGCATCCCCAGCATGAATAACCATCGTGGAGTATAAATTCTTCGGCAGTGTGTTTTCGCAAGAGACGAAGATACGAAAATTGATTATTCCCTCTAATGACACATGAGGAGCGAAATCTTCTCGGGCTTTCATCTTCCTCGTCTATACAGAGTGATTCAGAACAACCCCTCGTCCTTGAAAAGACGTATTCTTGACTCAATTCTAAGACGATTTTTCCTTTACAAAAATTTTGTCTGAAGCTTAGTTTTCAAATTATAACGAGAAATAGTTAGCAAATTACGGGCCGCGTACGGATGGTAGGCAGGGGCGGCGCAACTTACTGTCCGCCGGCAGTCGGTACGCGGAACCGTCGCGACGATCAGCTGACTACACGCGCGCATAAACATGCGTTTACTATTCTCTCTCTCTCTCTCTTTCACA
>NW_012028097.1:0-680 GCF_000956235.1 Wasmannia auropunctata
ATTTTGACTTGTTTCGTAATGATGAATCTTGCATTCAATCTTGGAACTGAAGGCCCATCTCATACATTGCGGAACATACTTCTGACAATTACAAACGGAATATGGGGAATCTGGTAGAACTCTATGTATTAATCGCTGAAGAAGGTCTGAAGTGGACCGAAACGTACGACTTATGTAAGAAGATGTAATTTAGGTTATAGAATACATCTCTACTTGAATCTTTAACGCAACGACTTCTGCGTATTGACTCTTAGTGCCTTTATTGTCACCCATTATTAATAACAAGGTTTATTGGCCGTTTGGAGCGGCAATAATAAACAGTGGAGAAAGAAAAACAAGATAATACAGTTCGGCCAGAAAGATACGTGACGCGATCGATTCAACGCGCGGGGAGTCCGGCGGCGCGGTAACACTCTCACGTAGCAAAAGAAAGGACAAGAAACCGACATAAACTTCGGCCGGAAACGAAAAGAACCGCATATGAAACGCGACGACGCGATAATACAATAACGTACGGGGCTCGGTATGACGCGAGTACCGAGGTCTAACGACAACAATTATTACCGCGAAAATTGATCGTAAATTTACGCGCCAGATACTCGTACGAAAACGAAGCTGACAGAAAATTGACGCACACCGACACGCAACGAAATCGCGCGCGATGTCACACTACAGCGCGA
>NW_012028097.1:3061-3496 GCF_000956235.1 Wasmannia auropunctata
ACTCCCCGCGCGCGGGATCAATCGCGTCCCGTACTATCTTTCTTACCGAACCGACATTCTTACGCTATTATCTTCTGTTTCTTTTTTTTCACCGTTTATCATTGCCGTTCCGAACGGCCAATAAATCTGTTATTATTTTGTTACTATTAATCCGTTGGAGTACGAATTCTTTCGCCCGCCCCGCGCCATCCCATCGCCCTTTTTTTTTCCTCGCCCTGCCCCTCTGCCGTTAGGCGGAGCCGGCCGGCCCTCGTGCGATCGACATCGGGAGCGGCGTTTACGGGTCCAGTGTCGTTGCGCGTACGAATTCCGGCAATCGGGAAGTTTCGCGAGTGACGTGACCGAGAACACGTCTGGCGCCCAGCTTTTCGCGTTGCCGCTCCTCGTCGGTCGCCGGAGGGACACACTTCCGGAGGACTACCACCTTCCCTCCGC
>NW_012028098.1:0-1148 GCF_000956235.1 Wasmannia auropunctata
TCCGCCATATGCATGCGCACGCATGATGAAAGTAGTTGCGTAGCGACTATCTTGTTTATCTCTCGTCACATGTTATCTTGTGTGTGACCGCGTAAGCGTGCGGTCGTGTGTCTGATCTCTCGCGCTTTCTAACGTGAATAATCCGTGATAGTAAATATACTGAGTTTATCAAAGTTCGTGTTACATCCTTCTCCTGACCCATTTACTGTTTTCTCTCTCTGCTATTTGCTCGTCCTGACTCTACGATTCACTACGTTAATTCTTAGATCCTTTCGTTCTTACACGCGGATCACCGTCTACGGCAACGTGACTCAAGAATTTGTAGTTATCATACAAATCTTACAGCATCAGAAGTGGGATAGTGCGGTTTCAGGAGAACAGTAAACGGAACATTGTTGTGCGCGACTCGCGGTACGCCAAGTCGTTGTCTCGTCCGCGTCGTTGCTACGCATCGATTTTTATCTCAGTGATAAGCGCCTTGTGGTCACGCCATTTTGAATATGGATCGACTCCGGTTGCAGAGCTTTTTGTTCGAGGAACTCGAAGCAGAGGTCATAAGCTATGGATTAACACCGAAGGATACACAAGAACGTTTAATTGATCAAATCATGAATCATTTGGAGAGGCACGGCCCGTTAAAAGAAATGCGGCAGGGCACGTCAGCCATCAATTCTCAATCGCCGGATCAAGCATCGGCAACGTTGCAACAGAAGAACATCTCGTCTTTTTCGTCGCCTGGCAGCAGCGGATATCAATCGGCTCCCGCCGAGAATGCCTCACCTCAGTTTTGTGCCATATTCGCTGAGCAGTTCCGGCAACAACAAGAGATTTTAACACAGATACTTTCTGCGTTGACTCTCGGGCAAAATCAAGTACCGGCTCAACCGGCATCTTCGCCTCGAGCATCAAACGCTCAGATGTCGGCTTCAAATACGTATCAGCCTGCAAGAAATTCAGTGATCTCAACGGTTTCGCCGGGACAGGCGGTTAAATTGTTGACTTCTCAGTTTCCAGAGTTTAGTGGTTCGGAGGAAGATAACGTGGAGCTATGGTTACAAAAAGTGGATCGTGTTTCTCGCATTCATGGTGCGTCTCCAGATGTCGTGTTATTGGCGGCTACGGGCAAGCTAGTGAAAACTGCTCGTCGG
>NW_012028098.1:8284-8588 GCF_000956235.1 Wasmannia auropunctata
GCGTGTGCTCTTCCGATCTCAATCACGCGATCGTGTAAGATGAGACAATAGGCTGTAGTATTCTCCGGCACATTTTTCTTTACAGTCAAATTCTATTCGCACATCCACGGTAGCGCTCTTGACGGACTCGTTTTGTCGTGTGCAGTCAATGACTACGAAGGTCCATTCTCCAAAAATAACCTAGGGTTAACAGTCGTTTCATCGTTTGTGCATCCGTAATAAGTTTTACAAAATGAGCATACATATCAAACAGGATGGCGTATCTTGTTTTTATCAAAGTCTAGATTTAAGTCGTCGTACGGAT
>NW_012028099.1:0-621 GCF_000956235.1 Wasmannia auropunctata
CGAAGTTTTCAGAGAATGAAAATTTATGTTGTTCTAATTACGTAAATGTTACGTAATTATACAACGAAATAGTGACAGCACGGGCATACGTAAAAGTTATGGCCTTATTACGTTATTGATGTATCTGCTATGTCATTGATTCATTACGCTGGTTTGTAACATTTACGTATACTATGTTATGTAAATGTTCCGAAAACGCTCACAGAATGTTCACTGGGTAGTGTATTTGTTCTCGATCAATTGATTTCAATAAATTTCTTTTTTGATTCTCATTTTTATTGTTTTTAATTTAGTGCTCGGAAAAAGAACCGGGTAACAAGAAAAATTGAGAACCGCTCGCCCGTCATTCGTTGCACACGGGTGAGAACCGATTCCTCGAATACCCGTATCACACGGGTACCCGTATCGGGCGGGTACCCGTATCACACGGGTACCCGTATCTCACACGGGTACCCGTATCACGCGGGTACCCGTATCATGCGAATACCCGTATCACACGGATACTAATGCATATTATGCGGGTACTAATATAAAGTGAGTATTCGTATCATACGAACACTCACTTTATATTAGTACTTGCATCAGACGGCGAATGAATCGCATTAAATAATTAATTTAACC
>NW_012028099.1:12888-13337 GCF_000956235.1 Wasmannia auropunctata
TATTATTGTACAAAATTTGATGTTTATGATCTTCTTTTTAACAAAAAACAGGTGTACAAAATTAAACAATAAAACCTAAGCGGTACATCTATTATTTCTTCAAAATAAAACCTAAATGCTATTTCTTTTGGTACTTTAAATACCGATCTCTATTTTAGTGAAATATATATATATATATATATATATATTATTTGTATAAAAGATCTGATATCAATAAATGGCGCCAAGTTAAAATTCCATAAAAATTGTTTTTCCTTCTTTAAGTCATAAATGTATATTACTTGTATGAAAGATTTGATATCAATATGTGATGCCAAGTTAGAATTCCATAAAAATTGCATTACCTTACTGAAATTATAAGTATATTACATATATGAAAGATTTGATATTAATAAATGGCGCCAAGTTATAATCCCATAAAAAATTACGGTTACGTTATCCTACTTAAG
>NW_012028100.1:0-546 GCF_000956235.1 Wasmannia auropunctata
GATCGAACGAGCCAGAATACTGTCTCGCGTTATAAATTTAATACCACGTTGATTTCTTCATGTGGAATTCGTATAGATCTACAGCTTGGTGATAGTCGTCTTTAGCAATCCATGCAATCCATGCGATCACTATACGTCTTGAAACTTGAATCATTCGCGCGTTTATGAGGAATCCACGCGCATCAAATTTACTCGCACAGAGATATTTTCCATTACACGATTAGTTTCGGAAAACAAATTTCCACCATAGACGTCACATCACAATGAATTATTTCCTGCTGTTATACATATATCATATTTATTATAAAACAATAAATTCTACTTTCATTAAAAAATTATGGATTGTGGATCTTAATAATTTTCTATAATACTAGATAATAAAAATACTGATGAAAAAGTCGATAATCATATTTATTATATCGTAAATGCAGTTTATTTTTGATTAGCTAGATTTATAAAATTATTAGTTATGGAAGAAAAAAAAGAGCAACATTTTATGTGACAGTTATAAGCTAAACTTTTTATTTATTTAACATTCAATTATAA
>NW_012028100.1:8173-9373 GCF_000956235.1 Wasmannia auropunctata
GCGCGAATCCAGTTCAATTAATCGAGGAATCAGAACATACACAATTAGAACTACCTCGCGAAATGTCATCTCTATCCCTTTCAGCCAACTCCGAAACCCATTAGATAAGTTTTTACTAGACACGAGAGCCGATATAAATATAATAAAATCTAACGCTCTACACCCCGATACATTAGTATATCAAGACCGAAAAGTTGAAATCCAAAGCATAACAGAAGAAAAACAAGAAACTTTCGGAACCGCGTATTTAAATTCTAAAAACGGTACTCACGAATTTCACGTAGTATCAAGTAAATTTCCGTTGAAAGAACAGAGGATTATAGGTTCAACCTTTTTACGCCACGAAAACGCGAAAATAGATTTTGAAAAGCAAACCGTTACAATCCGAAATAATAAAACATATCCTTTAGAATATAGCAATTTAATAACATTACCGGCTAGAAGCGTATGTTCATGTACAATTAGAAGCGAAACGATATCGATAACGGACTTATAAATCAAGAAGAGATTGTAGAAGGCGTTTTCCTGATGGATAGCCTCGTAAATGTACATAATGGAAATGTACACACTTACGTAATTAATACAACGGAAGAAGAAATAAATATTGAGACACCCGTGGTTAATGTAGAGCCAGTGTTTATTAACACGTGCCCGAGGGACAGCCCTACACTTCCAATATACTCGGTGTCCTCGAATAATATAACCGACAGAATAAAAATATTAAAAAAAAATTTAAGAATAAATCATCTAAACAAAGAGGAAAAACTTTCGATATTACCAATTATCGAAAATTACAACGATATATTTCACTTACCGGGAGACGTATTAAAAGGAACAAATAAAATCACTCATTCGATTCACACGACTGATAATGTTCCTATTGTCGTTAAACAATATAGATACCCTCCCGTGCATAAAGAAAAAATAAAACAGCAAGTTAATAAATTATTAGAGCAAGATATTATTCAACCTTCGCTCTCTCCATTTAACTCTCCGTTATGGGTTGTGCCTAAAAAACCCGACGCGGACGGCAATAAACGATGGAGGCTAGTAATTGACTTCCGAAAATTAAATGATAAAACAATAAGTGACACGTATCCGTTACCTAATATTACGGACATTTTGGATCAATTAGGCAAAGCGCGATATTTTTCATGCTTTGACTTAGCTTCCGGGTTTCATCAAATTCCGATGAATCCG
>NW_012028101.1:0-597 GCF_000956235.1 Wasmannia auropunctata
ACAACGACTAAAAAAAAAGCAAATTAAAGGTAAAGATTCACTCTTTCGAAAGCTGTAAACTGCATTTGCATGCGATTTTTTATTCGCGTCATGGAACTTGTCAAAGTTCGTAAAAAATTTTGAGATTCGTCGGGTCTCCCTTTCTATCCGTGTAATTCCATGAAAAATCAGTTGGATCGTTTTCTCAAGTACCGATTTGGAAAGTAGAGATTTCAAGCTGTAAAATGCTTTTTTGAACATCTCGATATGATCATTTTTGACAAAGTTGCTCTATCTTGAAGTTTGCCTATTTTTAGAGACTAGAACAGGTGATCCTTTAATTTTTTGGACCAGTGTATATATTATTTTTCTGTTTCAGGAAAACATCAAGAAGATGACCAAGATATTTAGAAATAAATTTATAATTACTTAAAATTAATTAAAATTATTTTTATTATTATAGTTTATGTTGTAATAATTAAGTAATTATTATTATTGTATAATTAGAACACAGTTATTATATATATATTATAAAACATTATATTGCATAGATTACTTATTACATAAATTTAAAATATATTAGTTATTATATTCATATTGTTTAAATAGATTCTAATA
>NW_012028101.1:8063-8482 GCF_000956235.1 Wasmannia auropunctata
TTGTATGTGTAAGGCAAGGGACAAGTGTGAGTAGCGATAGGAAGATGTGAATTAATGAATTAGTAAATGAGTGAGCAAATCAGTAGGAAAGAGAAGGAATGAAAGAGAGAGAGAGAGACAGAGAGAGAGAAGACATGCTCGAGAAGCATGCTATCAGCGCTTTATTACATTAATCAAACTTTATTGTTCATTAATGTTAACTAAAGGTAGTACAACTCAATAGCGCTGATAACACTTTCCCTTCTTATTTAAATAAAAGGAGATAATGCCCCACGACATTGATGTAACTTACGGATACGGATGTCTGTGCGGCTTGTGCCGATCTAACTGGCTGAGTTTCTTGAATGTCAAGCAACGCCTCGGCCTTCTCCAAAGCATCTAAGTACAAATTATTAAAAAGATAAAGAGAAATCAAACAT
>NW_012028102.1:0-2449 GCF_000956235.1 Wasmannia auropunctata
TATTAATTAAAACTGTAAAACTTTTTCTGCGATATTAGTTGTGCTGGTGCATTATTAATTATAGTTATAAAAAGATCAAAATAGAGTAATTTATTTTGTTTTTATAATTCTATGTGTTTTTATTTCTTATTATATAAAAAATTTTATATAGATACTAATAGTCATGAAAATGTGATAAATATAAATTAAGCTATAATAATATAAAATAAATAAAGATTTATCTGTAACAGATCTGTAAAACATGAATTAAATAAAGTGTTTATTCATTCTTAATGCTAAATAGTTCTTTAAAACTTTATTTTAGTTTTTTTTTAATTACCATTTTACCAAGTCCCCAAAATTACCTTACCATTTACCATAATTTACCAAATAAATTATCGCCAGATTGGGTCATTTTCATCTCTAGTCAGAGGTCTATTCGCCGATGTAAACTATGTCATTTGCAGATAAAATAAAGAATAAGTTTGTATACCTTGCCATCATAAGTGTTTACAAAGGCTTTATAAACATGTTCCATTGCGTCATTTAACAGCGTACACGCCTCCTTAGCAGCTGCAGAAGTGTTTCCGTGCAGATCCAAGACTGGTTTGAGTGCCGACACCACCAGCCAATAAACATCCGTGCCAGAATCGTGCTTCTTCGCAGAGAATGCATTGTCAGCGATAGCGTGGAGAAGCTGTATCTCCTCGACGAACTTGCTATCCTCCTCAATCTCTGAATTCAGAGTCTTCAACTTCTCCATGTTAGCAGGCTTAAGCTCGCCGAGAGCTGACTGGCCGAGCTGATATTAGAAAGATCTTAATTATAGACAGGCATATCTTTAATAAGAACTCAAAATTGCTAAACCAAGATTTGTTTTTATGTCAAAAGCTATTTGTTATCCGTCAATACATCATCTATTTAATACTTACAGCATCAACTCCATCACTCAAATTAATCCTGACCAATGTGTTGTCATTGCTTCGTTCCTCCACTCTACTTCTAATCGCCTGCCAAGTGGTCTCTTCTCCTTCATCAACGATCAGAGAATATGCGACTTTAGTGTTGTCTTTTGGAAAAGGCAGTTGCTCCACTCCGTCAACCGATATAGCAACTAATGCCCTGGGCATTGAAAATGGATCCCATATGGCAATGCTATGTTCCGAATCCTTCTGTAAAATCACACGTTCCTCTCACAATGACCAAATTTTCAAATAAAACATATGTTGTTTCAAAGGAAACTAGACCCTCAAGAATGTAGGTTTCAAAGATTAAACTTAAAAAAATTCTGTTCTTTTTCATTTATTTAACGTTTCTCTTCATGTGCCATATCCGATCTCCCAAACGTAGGCGATCTCTTCTGTATATATCTGTATCATAGATTATTTACAAAAATTTAAAGCTTTACTGTTCGAATGCTTTAAATATTTATTCAAAGCTTTGTGGTATTCAAGAATTTAAACAGTTCTATCAAAAAATTGAAGACAACATACTTGCTTTGCAGTATAACCAAGAGCTTCTGACAAGATCTCCTTAAGGCTGCTTTGCTCAATCTCTCCATTTACAGTAAATTCTACGCTGTCAGGTGAATGAAGAATGACAAATTCGCCGCTGGCATGGGCTAGAAAGGCAAGCACTAGGATAATCAGAGTGTAAGGGTGATACAAGTACATTGAACAAAATTCTGCCTTTAGTAAGATACATATTTTAGCATACTCAAAATGTTCAGGAAAGGATCTATTTCATTAAAAAAAAAATTTTTAATGAAATTAAATTCAAAACATTTTGAGTATTTCGTGAATTTTTTGCGAAAATATCTTAAAAATGGGTCGGCTCCGGCAGCCAAAAATTTGATCGCAAAAAAACTTATAAGCATTCTGATCGTTCTGGAAAGAATTTCTCGAGAGTGAAGCAGAATGAAGAGAGAATTACCTGCGGCAAGGATGGCGAAGAGCAGCGATAATTGTGGAAGCATCATTACGCGCAAAAATAATGAAATTCGAAAGACACTCCCGTCGATCAATTTCGGACGTGATCATGTGATCACGTCAGATACATGTGACAGATTCTGTATACTAAAACCACAATATAATGACCATGTTCCGATATACTGGATTGCGTTCAGAAACTACGCCTAGGTGCGTCTAGATATCATTTTGTCCTTGTTTAACATTCGGTGAATAACAAGGATAAAATAATTTGTACCGTGAATTCCTGAACGCAGCCCTGGCTCCGCTTGATGCTGCAAATGCTTCGAAGCATTTGTAGCCTCAAGTGGACTGCATCCAGTCCTTTGAGTATACAGGGTGTCCCGTAACGCTTAATTAATATTTCAAGGCGTGAAAGAGAATGAAATTTTGAACTAAAAGTTCCTCTTTCAATTTTGGCTCAGACCATTATTTACAGAGTTATTAACGAATAAATTTAATCAATCAGATCGCGTTTAGCCGGAGTACGCAGGAGCGTAGTG
>NW_012028102.1:9229-9626 GCF_000956235.1 Wasmannia auropunctata
GTCACATCCGATGGTTAGTTAGTCACAAAGTTAGTTTCGTGTATTGATATGTAAAAAAGGAACCATCGGATGTGCCGTGCCTGAGTGCGCGAATTTCAGCCGCTAATATTGGTTAACTAAAATCGTTTATAATTTGAAAAGTATTATAGCCTCGACATTTTTGTATTAGGATTTTCGTCTCAAAATTATCTTAGAAACACGTTCTTAAAAGGAAATCCGGTAGAGGCGGGACACCCTGTATATATTGTTACGCTCGCGCTCACTGTTACACTCGCAACTGCGGCAAAGGAGACACTCGCGAGCTCGCGCGGAAAAGAACAACACACTCGTTTATAAATGAACTACAACGGTTTATTGAACTCTTAATACTCGCGTCAATCCAGAGAGTCCCGCCAAA
>NW_012028103.1:0-994 GCF_000956235.1 Wasmannia auropunctata
AATCACATAATTTTCTGCTGACGTATTCAGTCCGCTTATGACCTGTAACGCTTCATCCTTTAGCGTGCTTCGAAGGTACTGAAACTTTTGTACATCCGACAATTTGCTGTTATCGTGTATCAAGGATTTAAATGCATCCTTATACAGCATCCACTGTATTCGCCTTCGATTCGATCATATTCGCCTGCAAAAATAGGCAACTTCAACGTAGGTAATTTAATATCAATTTTACCTTGTAATTGCGCTCCTTGCTGTTCGCCCTGTTGTATGTCCGGCTGTGCTGCTGCTTGTGCCGCTACTTGACTCGTTGCTATGATTGTGCGGGCCATATCCAATGCTTTATAATATGCCCATTCGAAAATCTCTCGCTCTGGAAGTTCTTGTTGCATGACTGCTTCCAATTCTGCGTCATTTTTGGCCTTGCTGACTTCTATCTTTGTTTGATTCTCGTTGTATTCTAGCCACAGTTTTTGTAGCTTATCTATTCGTCCCTGTGCTTGTTCGCAAGTTATCTCCTGCGTTGTCGTCAAAAATGTGTTAATACGAGTTACCTGACCTTTCAGCTGAGCTCGTAGGGCCTTCAATTTCTTTAACTCGGCCATCAATGCTGCGTTTTCCGATTTCACTCTGCGAGGTTATGCTGCGATCCTGCTTGCGAATCTTCCAAATGCGAATGTTGCAATTAACCCGAGTACTGTTGCTACTAAGGCCCCACGTTGGGCGCCAAAATGTTAAGAAGATGCGGGCAAGTCCACTCAATGCGATATTTTGTGAAAACCAATGCCTTTATTGTTTACAATACAAACACGTCTTTTCTCTTCTCGAACTGCGAGCTAACTACTTGACTCTAACAAAGGGCGCTGGCCGGTTATCTTGCATATATGAACGAAATCAAATTAATAGAAATAAATGAACTGAATATTTAATTTAAAAAGATTAAATTAATTAACAAACAAAAAAAAGGATAGCAATCAAATCGCGCAATAATCTTACC
>NW_012028103.1:5748-15855 GCF_000956235.1 Wasmannia auropunctata
GCAAGGATCGGGAATTCCGTATTATGGCAAACCCTACTCTTTCCCGATCAGGCGTTAGTCATGCATCTGGCATTCCCGATCTAATTTCTGCTCGGGATGATCCAGCCGATGAAGGCGAGATCCGTGAATGATCCAGCCGATGAAGGCAAGATCGAAGTGTGATCCAGCCGATGAAGGCGAGATCCGTGGATGATCCAGCCGATGAAGGCGAGATTCATGGATGATCCAGCCGATGAAGGCGAGATCGAAGTATGATCCAGCCGATGAAGGCGAGATCCATGGATGATTCAGCCGATGAAGGCGAGATTCATAGACGATCCAGCCGATGAAGGCGAAATTCGTGGATGATCCAGCCGATGAAGGCGAGATCGGAGGATTATTAATTTAATGGTAAGTGAAACGCTAGCAATCCCATTAGTTCAGTTTATTGCTTTATAAAAAATAGTAACGGTATCTTTTTTTTCTTCAGGCGCATTCTTGCTGATACCGCTATGGCACGTTCATTCTTATTTAAGTCGTCGTATGTTTCCCATTTGCCCGTTATTCGACGACAGTGTGCGATGTAATGGCCGATATCATTTTTATTATTGCCACCAATGTATTCTATTGCGGCTACTAATTTATATGTGGAACTACAAAATTGTATTTCTAATGGGATCTCAGACAAAGTAAACGTACCGGACCAATCGTCATATCCAAGCCTGCTTGCAAGATCACTCCATTGTAAACATTCAAGATCTACGAAGAGATGGGGCCCTGTCGTAAAATTTGTAATTAAATTTTCATTCCCGCATCTTTTACATTTATTATTTATGTCTTCTATCCTTTGATTGACAGCTGTTTGCAAACCGCGCATACTATTTTCATAAATTTGATTCGGATTAATTTGCAATACGTTGAATTTTTTGTGGTCCATCCATTTACAGGCGGAGCATTCTTGAGACACTTCGTATGAGAATGACTCTTCCATAAAATGTTTGTCTATTAATAGACTTACATTATAAGCACAATCTATTGTATCACCTGTTTTTTCAAAAATTTTATTTAATATTAGGCCTCTTTCTTTGTATACTTTTTGTAACGTACCAAATGTAGACAGCATTTTAATAAAATCTATTATATAATTTAAGGTGTTATTAACGTATTCGTAATACGTAATCCAGTCGCGATACCTATCAATAAAGATTGCACAATACTGTTAAAGGCACATATATTGCGTATTATTAAATATTGGCCCGAAATATTTTGTGGTTGTAACATATTGCCGTTTTGCAACACAGGTATTTTTGACGTCATTTTAGGTTTGTTATGAATACTCTCTACATCTGGGCATACTCTCAAATATTTTCCACGTTTTAGATCCTTATCTCTATTACCTTTCCATGTCTTAACTTCATTTAGGAAAGTTGTCTGACAATGAGATAAATACATCGTATGTTCTTTTGGTGAATCATTTCCTATCAATGTATCCATATTATCATCTTTATCATCGTTATCTTTTTGATCTTGAAGCATTTAAACGTCATTTGTATGATTCGCTTCACTACAGTCATCCAAAAATTCGTCACTTTTGTTAACATCATCAGCGTTTAAAATTTTCATCGTGCCCGCAATTGATTGAATGTGCGAAACGAAAAATTTATCTGCGCGGATATTTTTGTTTCCTTTAAAAATTAAATTTTTTAAATCATTGAAGTACTCTTCGCTTCTGGCTGACGATGCAATGCTTGTTCTGTTAAATGCCATTACCGTTGTCCATAATGGAAACTTTTTAGAGATCCGAAGCAAATGTTCAGCGAAGTTAGAACAAAAATACGGATTCGGCCTATCTCCGGATGTTATGAACCTTTTACTATTTACTTCCATGTCATGAATAAAATTATAAACACGGCTACTAGATTCATAATCGAGTGTATCATCCAAATATTCATCAGTATCATCGTCATCATATTGCAATTCTTCAGTTTTTATAATTGCTATAATCATTGCTGTGCATTGAAACAGGTAAACTTATTGCTATCAGACAGATCTTCTGTTTCGGAAAAAGCAACTGTCAAGACATCGCCACAAATCTGTTTGAAATTCTCAAGAGTTGTGGTTTTACTCAATATACCAACGCATCAAACGAAAAAATCTTTGATTCGTTTGTGCTTGTTTTTAAAACATTTCCATCGGCAAACAGATTTTATCAGATGAGCAATGTCGATTCTAATAATACATTTGACAATATTAATATGAATTTCATGTTGTAATATTTTTATACAGTTTTCGACGTATGTACTGAGATTGCAATTGTTGAATGCGAGAGCTATGGCATTTAAAAGAGCGAAAGAATAATCCGTAACGACTTCTTTGGAACGGGATGCATCTTCTCTTAACCATTCTCGTAATCAATAAGTCAAAATATTTGCATCATGTTTAGTCGAAATCATTTGCAAAATAGGTAAAATTCTCGACTTGTAAGGAACAACTGCTTGATACAAAAATACAAAGTCCGTAGATTCATCAGGTTTTTTAATATTTTTTATTAATGATCTTGTTGCATCTATACTTAATATGCCCGTTTTTTTTTGCTTGGCGATTAAATTATTTGTATAAAAATAATTGTTCGGGGCTAAAATAAATAACATAAAATTTATCCAAGCCTATTTCGCGTATAACTCCTGCAAATTCCGGTTTATATTTTAACTTTAAAATTGATGCAATAGGATCGGACTCTTTGTCAAGGCCTAATTTTTCATCGCCATCTAATTGTTTTGCTTTACGTAACACAGTTTTGTTATATAAATGTGCTGGCTCTACACCGCCAAATGTCATTAATTGGTTTGCTTTTTCTCTCCGCCAGCCGTATGTAGATGTTGCACGTAAATCTTTTACTACAAGGCTCCTTTCGGGTTTTTGTAATTGTCGTTTCTTATTATGTACGATATCAGTTGTATCGTAAGTAGAAATGTTAATTTCTATATTTTCATCTTTATTAGTGGGCTCATGCATACTATATGCATTAAAAAGTGCACCGCATTCCGAGCATTTTCCTTTAAATATATCCGTTAAAAATATTTCGCCTGGATGACGATTGATTTTTGCAGATTTAAATGCGTAAGAACATGGAATTTTCAACTGTTTCCATATTTTATTGTAGATAATATGTGTCCATCCAGGTCGTAACGTCGTAGCTTTATCCGTATCTGCTTCATATCCTGATATTTTGTGCCATGTTTCTTTATCTAAATATATATTAGTACGCCATGATTTAAGAGCACATGGTGAAGACATCGACCAATTGGAATCATTTGACAGATCAATTAAATTGGTCGACTTTGAAAATACGTCTTCAGTAATATTATATTTTTGGCAAAATCGTTCCAAAATTCCATTTCTGTTTTGCGATAGATACAGATATAAGTATTTCCAAGTAAGCTCTTCATTTAAAAGACTCTCAGCTTTTTTCCAAACTGAATCAGATAAACGGAGAATCTGACCTTAGTCATCAAAAAAATTCAAGTCTTTTAAAGACTCGAAAATTTCGTCATTTTTTTTGGGTTGGCGGGGCATTTTTGTAATATACTTTTATGTTATTATTGTAAGGGAAATAAATGTCTCGATGCACCGAGGATGAGCTCTTAGTACTTAAGAAAGATACCCGATTAACAACACAACACAACTCTTTATTCGATATTCATAAAAGTGAAAATAAACGTCCTTTCGCTTGCGAGGTTCGACAAACAATGGTGATCCTGATTATCTCGCACGCCATCTCTTGATCGCCTTACGGATCGAGTCGCGTCGATCGAAAATAATATCGAGAATAATGTCGCTGTGAGGGCGCGCGTTTAAATTAATAAAAGTACCTCACATTATTTATACAACACAAATATGTATACTACTCAAATTCAGAGCTTGTGAAAATCGGGAATAGAACACGCGAGTGTTCTTTGAAAAGTTGGCTATAAAAATCAACAAATCAATACACTGGCGAATACTTCGAGAAAAAAAAATGCGAAAATCTACTAGCGGAGAAGCTCTGCCTGTGGAATCGGTAATCGCGGAGGCGCAGCGCGGACGTCAGCGATCAGCGAGTCGCGTGGAGTGGGGGAATGTAGCCGCCGATTCCTTCGACGCGCCGCATATGCGCAGATGGCCTTCTTTGTATGCCCGATGTCAACGGGGCACTCTGGTCTGACGGGGAACAAAGATACCAGGCGCCCTGGCTCTCTTCTCTGGAGGCGGGAAGCGTGAAGAAGTCAGGCGCCCCGACTCTCTTCGCAGGATGCGTGAAGAAGTCAGGCGCCCTGACTCTCTTCGCAGGAGAAGTGAAGAAGTCAAGCGCCCTGACCCTCTTCGCAGGAAACGCGAAGAAGTCAGGCGCCCTGGCTCTTTTTGCCGGATACAAGGAACGTGAAGAAGTCAGGCGCCTTGACTCTCTTCTCAGGAGGAACGGTCTCGACAGGAGTAGGTTCGAGACCGGACTGGTAGCCGTCGCTCCGCGGCGGCGGCTTATATACCCCCGCCGATGGGTTTTGGCGGGGGCTGTGGAGAGGGGGTTGTCCTCACGTAACACGCTCGGCGCGCGTGTTTAGTCGGAGTTGTGGCGCTGAACGCCAGGGGCGGCTGGTCGGCCCCACGTAGTGACGAGGCGGGGAGAGGGCGTATCGTCACAAAGTAATGAAGAGAATAACGAGAAAGAACCTGTACTTCGTTGAAGCCACGAGAAGAAACAACCGAAGTATTTTGAGGATTACTGCGTGTTAGCGCTACATGCAGAAAGTTATGTCGAAGAATTATGCCGAAATAAACGCTCGAGATGATAGAAGAGAGTGGAAAAGGGCAATTAACAAAGAATCGGAAGCAATCCGCACAAATCAAACGTGGAATTTAGTAGAATTGCCAAGCGGAAAAGGAGCAATCAATAACGAATGAATTTTTAAAATCAAACGCGACGAATTCGGGAATATTGAACGTTATAAAGCACGTCTTGTCGTTAAAAGATGCTCGCAAACGAAAGGTTTCGATTATGATGAAACCTATGCACCGGTGGCAAGATTAACAACAATGAGAATTCTATTGTCGATCATCGTACATGAAGATCTTTATGCGTACAGGTTGGACGCCAAGAATGCCTTTTCCATGGTATACTTTCAGAAGAGATTTATATGAAACAACCCGAAGAATGTGAAGACGGAACGGCACGGGTTTGTAAACTAAACAAAACATTGTACGGGCTAAAGCAATCACCACGCGCCTGGAATTTTGAATTCATTAGGTATGTAAAAACTATTGGTCTGAAACAATCAGAATATGACAAATGTTTATTTCACGAATTAACTGAGGAAACGAGAACTTACCTTCTATTATACGTTGATGATATCATTATTGCAAGTAACAAACGGAGCCGATTAAACGAATTAAAACGCTTGTTAGAAAAACGATTCTCTATGAAAGATCTTGGTACACTAAAAGGTTTTTTCGGAATTAAAATTGATCGCCATAAAAACGGAATTGATATTAATCAAACTACCTACTTATCTAAATTGATGAAACGGTTCGGAATGGGGAACTGTAAGTCCGTTTGGACCCCGATGGAGCCAAAGTCAGTCAACAAAGCGTCACAGTTAAATACAACGGAAAATATGACACATCCATATAGAGAATTAATCGAATGCCTTATGTACGTGATGTTGAATACAAGGCCGGACATCAGTGCAGCGGTGAACTATTACAGTCGATTTCAAGGAGCAGCAACCGAGGAACACTGGAAAGGACTTAAACGAATCTTGTGATATCTTGTAGGAACAATCAACATGTCCTTGAGATTTCGTAAAGCACAGAACTCTACAATCACGGCCTATGCTAACGCGGACTGGGGAGGAAATAGATCGAAAGTCAACCACTGGCTTTCTGGTTGAAGTCTACGGAAATCCGGTTTGCTGGGTGACAAGGAAGCAATCTACAGTAGCCTTCTCCTCCACCGAGGCGGAATATGTGGCTCTAGCTAACGCAGCAACCGAAACTGTATGGACACGGAATCTACTCGAGGAATTTGACGAGTACTAAAGGGACCCGTAACTATGAAGATAATCAAGCTTGTATACATTTGTTAAGCAAATGGGAGCATCAAAGACTGAAACATATTGATATAAAGTATAATTTCATTAGAGATTTGAGCAATAAAGGTATTATTAAGGTGGTATATGTTCCTTCAAAAATCAAAAGGCTGACTTGTTAACTAAGGGTTTAGCAGCAACAAAATTTGAAAAGTTAAGGAAGTTATTCAGTCTAGAGTAATTTTTTTTTATAATATTTAGATTATTACCATATATTTATAAATTGAGTTTTTTTTGTTACCCTAACATACAAATTGAGGGGAAGTGTTGAGAGGGCAATTTGCCTGCTAGGGATAAATAGATGGCGTCCCTGATTTGTAATCTACTGTTTATCTTATCTTTATTTCACATACTTTGTGGTCTCCCCACTACGACCACACTGACTTCCGTTCGTATACTTGCACGTTGCTCGCAACTTTTGTACGTCAAGAAACACGCATTAAAATTTTGTTAAGGAATAGAATAGTATGTAGTTCTTTCACCCCATCAAAATCCGAGATCCAGATATCACAAAGGGTAAACCTTAACAGCTAGTATTGTGGCTTTCTTACAGTTTCTGTGCTTGATGTAGTGTTAAATGGCATTGTATTGTAACAGAATCAAGTATATTCCTTGAGGTTGTTGATGTATGGGAACAATTTGTCTTAATAGCGATATTATTTTGATCGTTTTGCAATGAATTCTTTTCGGCACATTGAAAGCTACTTGTAAATGTATTAGATTTATTACTAAATCTAGCCTGTAAATTTAGCTCAAATGTATTTGGTTCAGACTGTGAATCTATCTCAAATGTATTTGGTTCAGACTGCAAATTTATCTCAAAAGTATTTAGTTTAGACTGTAAATCTATCTCAGATGTATTTGGTTCAGTAAAACCAGCTCGGTTGTATTAATTGTATCAGTCACTTCTGTATTAACTGTCTGCGTATTATTTATATTTATATTTATATTAGGCACTGCATCGTGTTTTAATCTTCGACGATTTTGAAAGTAAATATAATTTTCAGGTAAAAAATGTAACTGACATACTCTATATTTCATTAATTCCTCTGATGATAGATTTAAAATAATAGTTTATGCCATATGGTTTCTTTCCACTTTTGTGACAATATAGGATTTCTAGGAAAAAAATGACCAAAGGCTTTTGTATTAGATTTACAGCCTGATACAATGCAAATCTATTCAACTTTTGTCATTGTTATAAACGCTATAACTTGAATGGGATGAATGTCGAGTGAAACTTTTCAGAGACTTATTAATGAGTACTGCTGTGGACGATTTCTTTATTACAACTGCCTTTACACGGAGGAATACATCGAAATTCTCCTCTTCCGCTCGCTTTACCTAACGCCCTCTATAATAATTTACACGCCTAGCGTTATCAGAGGCGTCTGGCGCCTCTACTTATCTGAGATCGAGGATCATACCCGGTCGGTATCAATTGGCCGGGACAGTCATGATGCAGATTTGAACTTTATTATTGTTTTTATTATGGTTTGAATTTTTGTTAAGTTTAACTGCAAACTAAAAGTAATTTAAACGAATCTTAATAATTTTATAAATTATTGTTGGAAAAAGTAATTATTGAATCATACTTTCTGTTTGTATTTTTAATTGGCTGCAATATCTAGTAACTTAGTTCGCCATTTTACTTTATCTTTTATTTTAATATATTGGTAAACCTGTTCTCTTTTTGCAATTTCTGCCTCTCTCTTACATACTCTTACTTTTTGGTTGTTCGCCACACTTTGTGCTTAGACATTCTTTTCTTCAAAAAGGATTCTTTATATTATCACAAAATATATACTTATTTCCTGTGAAAACCTGCGTAATTCATTTAGTTCTAACAATTATCTTTATTATCTCTAGGCAGACATATATTTAGTACATATGTATACACACACACACACACACACTCACGCGCGCGCGCCAACAATGAATGTATATATTTATACTCACAATTATGGAATCACTTTATAACCAAAAAATTTTATCAATTTTTAGAAAGATATACATATATCAATTAACTTTTAAAGATCATAGGACAATTTTTCTAGATATATTTCAAAGTATGAAATCTTGACTTCAAAATAATTAAAGTGACATTTTATGTCAATTATTTTTTTAATAAAAATTTAAAACATGTTAAGGGTCTGAAAATTTTACGGCTTTGTAGTATTCGGTAATCAAAGAAAGGATAAAAAATATCATCATATAGGTTTTCAAGTCGAGAACTTTTCCTATATATACTTATTTAAAACAATTATTTATATGGTATTTAAAAGAACACAATGAAAACAAAATAGAAAACAACGGGATTCGAATCTGGGAATTAAGATGTCCAGTATTTTAACTGTTCTTTTATAATTATACTTAATTATATCAATTATTTACATTTTATATTTACGAACGTGATATAGGTATGTATAAAACTATGAAGATTTTAAATAATATCTTGTTAATTATTTCGTATTGGACATATTTGTGTTAATGAAACAGATGTGATATTATTTAAAAATCTCATGTGATCAGTGCTTGATTTTCTTCTTATTAACTAAAATCTTAAGATTTTAGGATTACAGAATTCACTTTGAAGTATAATAATTCAGCTTTTTAATTTATTAGAGCAATGTTTCTAACGTTATTTTAAAGATAAAGTTCTCAATTTAAAATCTATACAATAATATTTTTTTACCATTCTTACTTTACGTATGGAAGATCGCAACGTTGTGTAAGTTCCAGGATAAGATGATCTCTAAAGTGCTACCTTTCTTTAACTTGGCAAAAAATATATTATCTCTTATTGTTAGTCCTTTTATATAGAAGTTAAAGTATAGCTTCTTAGAAATCGACAAAATTTATAGATTTGGAAATTTCTTGTAATGATTATACGTAGTATATTATATTATTTAAGGATGTATTACTCTAATTTTAAAATAAAGAAGGAGATAATTATTTACATTATGTATTGCGACCGCACTCACGAGCGTGGTGCAACTTCGTCGCTCGTCCGACCCGCGTAATTCCGCGAAAACGATACAATGGAATCTAATGCGCGATTAACCGTGACTCAGGCATCTCGCCTATCGAGAACGGGAACAAGAATTGGGCGCCAGGCACGTTATAGAGAGTGCCTCTCTATTGAAAAATCTCGTTGTTCGGAAATCTAATGACTCAAGAGAAAATTAGTTAATCACGCGATCAGGTGCGAAATCGGTACGATGGTCGGACAAGGACGGCGATAACCGGCCTCTCAGATACAGTAATAGTAGAGGGGGTGATTCGAAGGAAAACGGTCAAGGTTCGGGGAGCGAGAACAGGCTGAAAGAAATGACAGTAATTATTAACAATGAAAGTAACAAGTGTATTGAGCGGACGAATATTACATTTGAAAATACGAACGGAAATACGATAAGTGACGGGAACACTCGAGACGCGCAACAGTGCAGCGTGCACGAAGTGAACGGAGACTCGCAATTCGCGTGTTTCACGATCGTAAGACGAGATCGTATCTCAGAATACGGAAAATTAAGAGCGGTTTCTCATTCGGCGGTACGACTCGCAGATTACATGCCCCTCGCATCCGCGAAATCGGAAAGCATGCAGTGCGGGCGTGATATTCGCTAGTACGCCGGCGCGGAGCGCTCGGCGTACACGGGCAAGCGTGATCGACACAGCGGAATCGAAACTCGGGGACGAATACGTCCCGCGGGATCCCGTGATCCCGGAAACTCTCTAAAACCCCGTAACAGTGGCGCAAGGCCTTCTCGGAAACGCGAATTATCACACACGCACAAGGACGAAAACGACACAATTACATAAACTGGCTTGGCTGTGGCGCTCGGCGGGCGCGTAGCACGACGGTCCTGTAAGAAAATATCTCGATACGCGAAGTCAGACGGGGCGCTGAAACTAATGGTATCTTTATCGGCTACAGCCGAATCACAAACGAAACGACAGCTAGAAATGCATGTTCCTTGCAGCCCGTCTGACACAAGGAAAA
>NW_012028103.1:16563-16760 GCF_000956235.1 Wasmannia auropunctata
GGAATCTGTAAGGAAGCTCGGCAGCGTAATTGCTTTCAAAGTACGGAAAGGAACGCGGACTAACATACGACCTGTGTATTGCTTCCTCCGTGGTGCCTTCTCTGCCCTCGTGGTCCTCTTCTCATGGTGGTTGCGACGTCGGTGAGACGGTTGAAATTCTACAAAATTCTCGGGAGCCGCTGATACGCTATACTAGA
>NW_012028103.1:22032-27455 GCF_000956235.1 Wasmannia auropunctata
CTTCCGATCTTGGTATCTGTCTGGGTTTGGAATTTAGTGAAAGCCGCTTGGCTGCTCAGGTCGTCTGCTCAAGGATCAATCGGCTGGATCAGGCGGTCAGTTTGGTCACTTTAACTTAAACGCGCACTGACTCTAAAAAGCTGGCTGATTTCTGACGGATGTCAGAGCGATTGAATGGACTTAGGATTTGAATGACGAGTTCGGGAATATCTCGGCTTATATATGGAAACTCATGGGATGTGGGAGGTGGCAATTTGAGGAAAAAATGAATTTGGTTGGGAGATTCGATTTGGGATTACTCCGCCCGTTTTACAGTTATCAATTCTTAAAGCTACTCATTGATGAACCACCTCAGATGCGTTCCCGAATTTTTAGGTTTCGCACCTTGTTATTGGTGGGTCCCTGATATGATTTTTATTTGGTAGATTTTCTATTGGTAGTCATATCTATCGGGCCAAATTCGTTTGATCCGACCGCGGCAAAATCAATGTTTATTACGAACGTGAGATCTTGAATTTTTCTGTTGGACTATCTTGTCGTTTGATAGAATTTTATGACTCGACATGTGTGGGCTGTTTATTATTTCATTCTATGGAATTTGGAGTTTCCTTTCGGTTTTGTCATGAATTTAGGCCAAACATAATTTATCTGTTAACCTTTTTTTTAAAAGATACGTGCCGAACTTAGGTTTTTGTCGCGAGTAGATTGTGTAATTTGAGATACAACTTATCTGTTTTTTTGGTAATAAAGATTCCTCACGTTCGGTTACATACTGTTTGCTTAAAGTGAATTCTTCCCAAGGAAACCGACAACGGTCAATTTCATTTGGTCGAGGTATTTTGTTGATTGAGCCGTTATTATATTTAAGAATTTATCTTATCGCGTGTTCACAAAATGAAGAAATCGTGGAGTTCACCGGACGTAACACTGTCAAAATACGGTTTTAAGGGCTGAACTCGTCATGTGTAAAGTAGTTATCACTTTTTTTCGTTATATCTTAAAAACTATTTAATATATCAAAAAATGTTAAATTTTACAATAAAATTATCTTTATTTATCCACATCACTAATATTTTTGAAAAAAAATAATTAAAGAAAAATTTTGCAAATTTTTAAAAATAATTATTTTTCAAAAATATTATTGATTTGAATAAATCGTAGTAATTTTATTGTAAAATTTTTGTATAAAACATTTTTTTGTATCTTGAATAATTTCTAAGATATAACAAATCAATATTTTAATATTGAAATAATTTCTTATACACATAAGTAAAATATAGTGTTATTCGAAATTTGTGTCCAAAGAAAAAAAAGATTTAATAATATAATAATCAAATTAAATTTAGGAAACAAGAAGAAAGCTGAAAACCGTTTTATATATGAGAGATGATTTTACTCCTTTGCGAGAGAGAGAGAGAGATGGAGGAAGGGAAGGAAAAAGAGAGACGAAAACTTGTAAAAATATGTATGTATATTAAATTTTATCAATATTACGGATAGACAATAGACAAGAATTCAGTGACAACTGTGTTCGACTTATAATTAGACTCTTACACGCTTTAAACGCTTATAAACATTATTCACGTCGTGCACTTTTGTGATGAAATAATAGCAATTTTTAGTACTTGTTTTGAAACTAATTATTTTTTTCTTGCTGCACGGCGAAGATAAATAGTTTCGTAATATTGGAAATACTTCATGGGCTCGAGTTCACTAACACGTCAAGTTCGTCCGCTATGATTTTCCAAATCATCACAATTGCCAAGAACATATTTTTTAAGGATTTTAACTTCATTTTTCTCGAAAATATAACGTGATAGATAAATTCTGAAAAAAAAACGATGTTTTCAGCTCCCAAAAATCTATGAGAAACCATTCTGCTTTTTCAGGAAATTTTTAGCATGTCGATCAGTGTAATTATTAATATTTATTTTTGTTTATGTCTTATTTCATTCGTAAAACGGAGAAATCCACCGAAAATAACAGGATGCTAAATAAATATTATTTTATTGCGAATTGTAATAGACTATAAAAAAATTAACTTTTTGTATCTGATAAAGAGCTCAAAATTGACATAAAAGCGAAATCTTATGGAATTCTTAAAAAACGTTTATGGTCGTAAATGATACGAAAGATGAGAGAATACTTTTTATAATTCGAGGATTAAGAATTACATTTGGAGTTTCTGTGCTGTGCTCGGTTATTAGTTTATTCTTTTTAAAAATAACGAATAGAACATTGTTATATATTATTGTTCTTCTAACAAATTTACGTGTATCACAACGTTTGCAATATTATATCGGATAAAATAATTCAGACTTATTGAAATCTAACGAGTGCAGATAGCATAATTTACAAAATATGGCTGAAAGAGAGAGAGAGAGAGAGAGAGAGAGAGAGAGACAAAAACTTGTAAAAATATGTGCGTGTGTTAAATTTTATTTCAATATTACACATAGACAATAAACAGGAAATACATACAGCTGTGCTCGACTTACAATTAAACTCTTACACACTTTAAACGCTTACGTCGGGTGCTTTTGTGATAAAAACGTTCACAGGTTGCGCAATGATATAATTGCACATTTCTGCGAGCGTTTATAACGCGTAAGCGTTTAAATTGAACGCAACCATATGGTGACTTGTACGCTCTTGCATCTTATTATAAAAGCTTCACGTACGTTATAAAAAAAGCCAGTATTCAGTTAATCCTTACAATCGATAATTCGGCGGATTTTTTCGATTTGTGTTTGATGACAGATGCCACTTCATAAAACGCAGAACATTATAATCTAACTTCCGAAGAAGACGAATTAGTTTTTATCACAAATATACGTATGTGTGTTTCTATTCTAGTTTTTTAGAGTTTCTAATTAATTAAAAATATTTTAATAGAATCGCAATTATTCATTGTGGTTTTAAGTTATTGAATAGAATAGAATAGCAATAGAATAGCATAGAATAAAATAGCAATTATAATTAGAATTTAATTATGACACTACACAGTTATATATAGGTATAATCGCACAAATGCTATTTTAATGTGTTATGCAATTACAGAATTACTATTATTAAAATAATATATAATCTTTCAAATTATTGCATATAATACGTCTGGATAAATTAATTTGAATATTATATTTTTAACTTTCGATGAGATATCCTATTAATTAATATTTATAGATACATGTACTGTCAACCTAATTGCATTACGTTTTCAGATCACTAACAATATGGTCTTGTATCATATTTTTGATAATTATCTACTAATTGTTATTATTAGTTTAAACACAATTTTGATCGCAGCTTTGACTTCTGAGGTGAAATTAGTTAACGTGGTAAGTACATTTATCTACAATTAAATATTGATAAAATTTAACATACGCACATATTCTCACAAGTTTTTGTGTTTCTCTCTCTCTCCTCCCCTCTCTCTATTTTGTAAATTATGCTATCTGCGATCGTTGCATTTTAATAATTCTTCTTATTTACATTTTTTTCAGATATTCAGACATGGCGATCGAACACCTGATTCAACCTACGAAATGTTTCCAAATGATCCATATTTAAATTATACCTTCTATCCGACAGGCTTTGGGCAATTGACTAAAGTAAGTATAACATAATATCATCCAAAATATAAATTGTCTGGTTTCTATGAAAAAATATAACAATAAATATGCTTTAAAATAACTTCTAATGAGATTAAGTTGTAAAGAAGAGCGTTACGAAAAGGCCGATTTTTAAGTTGTGAAGAATGGCACGTTACGAAAGGCCGAACTTCGCTTGCGAAAAGTAAAATTGACATCGTTTCTTATAGTTTTTGAAACGAGGAATCCAATGGTGCTAGTTAAAATTACGTTACATGTCAAGAAACACATCAAAAAATGAGTTTAAAGTCGGAGGAATGCGTGGTTTATTCGGAAGACGTACAGCAATTCACCGGGTGGCGAAAGTCGCGACTCGAACATATATTCGTGCAGGCACACGGAATCGACTTTCCGTTGCGCCTGATGTTTTCGTTATTAAATATAGCATTTTTCTAACAAATTCTTTATTTGAAATAACAAAACATAATGTACACACTGCATATCGATACATGTAGCGTAACGACTTGTCTCGCGAATGACTGCGACGCCACGCATTTTTTCGACTTTAAACTCAATTTTCAATGTGTTCTTGATATATGACGTAATTTTAACTAATACCATTGAATTGCTCGTCTCAAAAACTATAAGAAACGATGTCAATTTTACTTTCCGCGAGCAAGATAAAAATCGGCCTTTTCGTAACATCCTTCTTTTCGTAATGCCAGTAAGGATAATTATTTCTTCTTTGAAAATTAAGATTATATTAAATCGTTTTTATATCAATAAGTTATACAGGATGTCTGCTATTCAACGGTAAAGCGCTCGTGGGCAGGTAGAGTGAACCAAACTGAACAAAAAAATCCTCTACCATTTTGCGATCTTTGCAATAGTTTTCGAGATATATTAATACAATATATAAAGCTCGTCGAATCTGAACGTGCGATGAGATACGAGCTTTATATATTAATATCTCGAAAACTATTGCGAAGATCGCAAAAAGGTAGAGGATTTTTTTGTTCAGTTTGGTTCACTCTACCTGCCCACAAGCGCTTTATCATTGAGTAGCGGACACTGAGTATATTCTTATAAACTCTTTTTTATTTTTAAATCAATTAGATATTTAATTTTTAATCAATTAGATATTATCTGATAATTATAATTGATCGAATTTATGCGATCTTCTACAGGAAGGCAAGAAACGCGAATATAGTTTGGGAAAATTTTTGCGCTTTAGATATAATGACTTTCTTGGCAGTTTGTACACGCCAAAACGTGTCGTCTGTCATAGCTCGGATGTTGACAGAGCTAAAATGTCTTCACAACTTGTTCTTGCTGGTTTGTTCCCACCAAAAAATATACAACGTTGGAATCCTTTTTTAAATTGGCAACCAATCCCGATATCGTACTTACCAGCCAACAACGATAATATTATTTTAACCATCAATTGTCCCCAGTAAGTATAACGAAAAGCAGATAAAACAGGCACTGAAAATCAAACTTCAAAAATGTTTCTGTTTTACCGACGATTTGTGAGTATGTATGCATGCGATATTGATGTAATAGTGTGTAGGGAGTTCATGTTTACTACCTTATCGATATCGCACGCATACACTGTAACAAATTAAATGACAAATTTTCAAGCTTGTACATCTTTTTTATTAAGTATCCAAGCCTAATTTTATGAACTCGACATTGGGTGCTTTCCAATTGTAAAATCACTAGACACTTTTGTGCACACAGCGACACAAATTGTGTTTCAATTGCCGTAATCATCGACACAACCCAACACATTCATACTTAGCTCGAGGCTACTAGTCGGCTGTGTAAGCTTGT
>NW_012028104.1:0-1756 GCF_000956235.1 Wasmannia auropunctata
TCAAGTACCGATTTGGAAAGTAGAGATTTCAAGCTGTAAAATGCTTTTTTGAACATCTCGATACGATCATTTTTGACGAAGTTGCTCTATCTTGAAGTTTGCCTATTTTTAGAGGATAGAACAGGTGATCCTTTAATTTTTTGGACCAGTGTATATAGTTATATCCAAAATTAATAATAAAATATACAATAAACTCGTTAATATTTTATTGAATATTTTTTAAGATGTTGTTTATCTGTCAACTTAATGCGTTACGTTTTTGTATAAAGTTTTATAGTTGAAGAAATAATTTAAGAGTTATTTTATTTTCTTATTTATATATTTAAAAGATAAAAAAACATAAAATTTTATCAATTAAATAAAATCTCTTTATGTGCAATAAATTGTGGCTACATACCTATATTTACTATTAATTTATATTTAATACAGTAGAACCTCGATAACTCGAACCTCTACAACTCGAAAACTTCTATAAGATGAAAATTTTGTTCATCCCCTTTCACTCCAATGCGGAAAACCTCTATAAATCGAAATAAAACCTACCTTAACTCGAATTATTTGTCAGGCAATTAGATATATATTTTACTTCTGTAACTCGATTTTAAAGTAACCAGACCTACAAGTCAAAGTTCACCTGTATAAGTCGAAATTCCATTGTCGCTACCTTTATAATTCGAAATTGTAGCTATGTGTAACTGTAAATAATAGCCTGGTATTTTGTTTTATGGTTACATTATCATATGCATGCAATAAATAATTCAATTTGATAAATATTGATTTTTTTCCTTTAAAGCCATTATAATCGCGAAAAATAATAAACTCTCGTACAAAGCCTTCATAAGTCGAATTTCCATACATTAACCCTTTTTTTGAATTTCGATAAGTCAAAAACTCTATAACTCGAATAGTTTTTCTGGTCCTAATGCTCTAACATTACAGTACCAAAGCTGAAATTTGTGATAATTTATATAATAACATTTAAAAAACGGCAGTCTGGCTGTTTGCTGACGGGACAAAAGCCTTGCCAGACGCATGCAAAAGATTAGAAATTAATATTAACTTATACTTCTGTATTTTATCCGCCGCGATAAAGAGTCCTAATGCAATCATTAAAATCTATATTTTATCAGTACTGTAAATACATCTATGTTCACCTTTAAATACGAGAATTTATTATTATACAAAATATGTCAACATTTTTAAATAATTTTTTATAATTTTAAAATATGATAAAATTAATTAAATACGTTTTAGTCTATTTAATTTGTCGCGGATAATTTAAAAAATTAAATTGACTAAAACGTATTTAATTAATCAAGCGACGCGGTAGCGGCGCAACGCCAAGTACACAAAAAATAGTGATAATAAAGAGTAATGACCGCGTGACTGCGTGTTATGTCATTGCGCAAATGTCGTGGCACTACCCTAACTTTATCAAGCGACGCGGTAGTGGCGCGACGCCAAGTACCTAAAAATCTGCGTGTTACTTCATTGCGCAAATGTCGTGACGCTACCATAGCTTTATCTGAAATTCTTATGTCAAACATACTTTCAATTCAAATATCTCAGAAATTATAACAGCAATACCAGATCTAGCGACATTTTCTGATATAATGTCGATACAAACTTTCGATTGCGACCATTGCGAATAAAATTGATGCAGTCAATACTGAGATCTCGAGATCGAGTTCGTGAAAAGTGTCACTTTATCAATCAAAAGTGACATTTTTCAGTCACACGTATACACATATACACG
>NW_012028104.1:3699-4087 GCF_000956235.1 Wasmannia auropunctata
ATGCGGAGGACTGAGGAGCAGCGGCAGTAGCCGTACGCGAAGGAGCGGCGGTGGTATGATGCGGAGGAGCAGCGGTGGAAGTGCCGGAGGCTGTGACCTCTGTAAAATTTTGTAGTCTTGGATTTGCAGGGTAGTGGGGAAGAGACTTGAACAAGTCTATATTTCCATCCAAATATATATCCATATTCTTTAAGTCTATATCCAGCATCTGAAATTGAAAAAATGTACATATGTATAATAAAATATTAAATAGAATTTAAATTTAAAAAATATATGTAAATGTTACAAAACTTACGTCTTGTTATAGTTGTTATTTTGGATAGACGTGATATTAACTCGTTATGACAATTAGTAATCGATTTCGACATACATATATATCGAAATCGAT
>NW_012028105.1:0-413 GCF_000956235.1 Wasmannia auropunctata
GGTACGCGGGGCAGGGGCGACATCGGCAGCAAGAGCGCTTCATGCGTTTCCTCTACCAATTGTCTTCGGCCCATTATAATTGGGGGCATAGAAGACGTAATACATATCAGGTTTTAATTTTTTCACATCCGTCAAAAATACATTTTATAAAATTTATTTAATACTAAAACAAATTTTAATTTTCTTTTTTAGCAACGTCCTCCGCCATCTGAGCAGGAATAGTGCTATTGTGATTGGAACTCGAGCGTTATTTTAGAAGAAAAGTCTGTTGCTCTGTGATTTATGCTAAGTTTGTACTGTTTTTAAGTTTGTTGTGTATGTGTTCATTTGTCATGCGTACGTAAGATGTGATTATATGATTTTTCAATGTGTCATGTACATATGAGATTATGTAAAACTTACATATAAGATTA
>NW_012028105.1:8180-8648 GCF_000956235.1 Wasmannia auropunctata
AAAATTACATCTTTCGAAAGAATTAGAATATCATGAAAAATTAGAGGAATTACAAGAAGCATTTGAAACTGCGAAGCAACTACTTCAACAGCATTTGGATAATTTAGAAAAACAGAATGTGTCTCAAGATGATCCTGATAATCCTATAGGTGTTCAAAATATTGAAGCCGGTGAAGCGATGCAAGATTTTAAGGATCTTGGGAACAAACAGGAAATCGATATATCTGAAATGATTTTAAAACTGAATACAGATCAAAAAAGAGTATTTGATAGAGTCACAAATACAATACAGTCAGATAAAAAATTACGATTATTTGTCAGTGGAGAAGGAGGTACCGGCAAAAGTTTCTTGATAAAAACTATTAAATGCTGGATAAAACAAAATCTCAATAAGGATACTGCTGTAGCAGCACCTACTGGTATAGCAGCATTTAATATAGATGGTTTGACAATTCACAGATTGCTGCA
>NW_012028106.1:0-758 GCF_000956235.1 Wasmannia auropunctata
CTTGCCAGCCCGCTCAGAGATGTGTATAAGAGACAGGGGTTATTCTGAGAAAAATAACAAAAAAATTTTAAAATAAAAAATAAATAAAAAATAAAAAATGAAAAAAAGAAAGTTTTTTCAGACTTACCGTTGTCATTAGTGAGTCTACAGCGAAGCTGTTTGAAGACGGCGTCGACGCCGCCGTCGTCGTAGTCGTTGTCCCCGTCGTCGTCGTCCCCGTCGCCTTCACAGTCGAACGGTTTTATGTGTTCAGAGTCATCCCCATCGTCAACTGTGAAGGCGACGGGGATGACGACGACGGGGACGATGGTGAAGGCACTTTGCACTGAGAACGGTTTTTCGAAAAGCCGTTCTCACAGACGTGTACCGGAGGCACACGTCTCGAACACGTTCCCGCACCAAACTGTGAAAGACTGAGGGCTTCGATGCGTATCTCGGTATAGCTCTTCGAGAATGTTTATATGAAACGCAATCAACAAAGTACGCTTATCGCGAGGAAGAAATAACAAAGAGACCGAAACTCTTTCATGTGCGCAACCATAGCGAGACATTGTGACCGGCGAGATGTCACACGGTGCCACACCATATGTGTGCGCGTGTATACGTGTGTTCGGTTTACTTCCTATATAGTAGTATAAGTAATATTCTTATAAGTATAATGGTAGTCTTGTTAATGGAAAGGATGGGAAAAAATAATCACAAAGATGGAGTAAAAGTTATTTATTCGTCGTGCGACGTATCACTAATATTCAGAGCAC
>NW_012028106.1:12848-13369 GCF_000956235.1 Wasmannia auropunctata
TAATTCCTTTCCCCTATCAGTTTGTAAATTTTTCGGGCATCTTCCACCGTGTTGAATTATCTCTGCGATCGCTTTAGTCACATCACTTCCGCTCTTGGCCTTGAGAGGTACGGCCCATGCATGCTTACTCAGCACATCGATAACGGTGAAAATGTAATGGTAACCTCTGTTGAATCGCGTATACGGACGCATCTCGACCACATCCGCCTGTCACAGGTCATCGTATCCACAAACTATGACGCGTCTTCGTGGAAAATTTCTTCTCGCGGGAGCGTGCAGTTCCTCGATCAGCTGCTGCTTTTCGAGACTTTTCTTTTTCGACATGTTCGAGTCTTTTCTATTCAGCGCGATGATGCGTTTCTTGAATCGACTTTCGAAGCTCTTAATCAGCATTTGCATATTATTTTGAAGCACGGTAATCTTTCTCTCGATTTCGTCCTGTCGGTCTTTCAAAACTTGCATTGTCTGTTGCACGAAACGTTTATTGGCGACATCACTATCATCTACCGGCAGTGCTACAC
>NW_012028107.1:0-709 GCF_000956235.1 Wasmannia auropunctata
TATTTAATGCTGTTTCTTAATTTGTAAAAATCTTATAAAAAATTATATTATTGCCTACAATCAATGAAACTATAATGCAAGTCATTAATTGATAAAAAGATGTTTTTCATACAATTTGATACAAAATTAATTTGATGTACTTTTTGTAGAAAAAAATATATGTAAATATATAAGGCAGTTTTATAGTTTTTTTATAAGATCTTTTCAAATTAAACTAAGAAACTAATTTCTAAAGAATAAAATATATTGTTCAATAAATGTAAAAGATAAAATATAGTAAGGGTATGAAATTATAAAGATAGTTGGAAACAGTTAAAGCCTTATTGCCAAAAGAAAATCTGTAGAGAAAAAATTCAAGACATTGGAAATACAGAAAGCACTATGTTGTAAAGAATGATTATGTGTAACAAAAATTTAACATGAATTTTAATTTACAATTGCCTGTAAATATTAGAGAAATAATTTTAATTGCATATGAATTAAAATAATGCTTTTCTTTGCTTTAAAAAAGATATACGTCTCAAACTACAAATAAAAAATCATGTTTTAATATTGAATAGTGTTCAGTGTTCTTATTTACTTTTTACAGATCTTTTATAAATGTATATAAATCTTTATTGAAAATATATTACAATTGTAAAATGCATATGTAAGGTTAACAAATACTGATACTGCTTATTTTATCGTAGGTAATAGAATATAAATCAGA
>NW_012028107.1:11956-13450 GCF_000956235.1 Wasmannia auropunctata
ATTTCAAGCTGTAAAATGCTTTTTTGAACATCTCGATACGATCATTTTTGACGAAGTTACATTCTCTTGAATTTTGCCTATTTTTGGAGGGTAGAGTAAGTGATGCTTTAATTTTGTTGAGAAGTGTATAATATTTTATATCTTATTTTTCTAGTTTACATAATTATTTTGTAATACATTACAATAAATGTATTTCTTTCATTTTTATTACATCTTAGATTAATTTGATTTGTTATTAAATAAGCTAGATGAGATGAGCTAGAAAGAGAGCGGACAAAAGAATTAAAGAGCAAATGAGACAAAACCTCAGATGGCATTACTGGGGAACTTACTCATTTCGCGCATGCGCACTCTGTTTTGGCCAACACTGACATCAAAGGTGTCGACAGAGAGTTGCGCTACTGTATATACTGTGACCAGGCTATATCAAACGTCCACACTCTTCAACAACTGCGGCTAAAATTATGACACTCAACATGGCTGTTCGAAAAGGTTTACACTATGTAGTTCAACAGTCGTCCGATAAATGGCGTCAAGGGGGAGGCTGCAAAAAAATCAGTTCGGGAACTTATGGACCGTACTGTGTATGTCATGTAAATTATCAATCGCTGCCTGCTCATCTCGATGAATTTCGGTTTTTCTTTATAAATAACAGATATCACGTTATCTGTCTCTCTGAGTCCTAACTCGTCAGCGCTTCCAGATTATTCAGTTGCCTTACAGGGATATCAGTTTCTTAGGGTGCGTTCCACTTAACGCTCACAACGCTCACGCTCGCAACGCCGCGATCATCCGTTCCACTAGCATGAATGTATTATAGTAGGCAAGTGGAACGAATATTCTGAGCATTCTAAACGTTAAATGATGGCGGAAAACATTGCAGCGTTTAGTACGTTGATATTGAAAGAAATTGAATCAAAAAGTAATTCAAGTGAATCTGATCAAGACTGGGAATTAATTACAAAACAGAAACGTAGTTTACGTCCTCGCATGAAAAATGTAGAACTTCTTATTGAGCTCTATTCAGATGAGGAATTTAAAAGTTATTTTAGGTTAGATATCTCGTCTTTTATATATTTTCTTATTTATTTATACGATAATTTTAGCACAGCATATTTGTTATAATTTTATTAATGAAGTTAAATATATTGAATATAATGGTATTTATTTATTTACGGTATCTAAGTTATTCATGTAAATTTTGTAGTTGTATTGTTGTATGTAAAATACAATAATGTTAGATGCTCATCATAATTTGTTTTCAGATTGAAACGAGCTACATTTGAATATATTTTAAATCTAATTTCCAAAGATCTTATACGATAGATTATGAAACAATTCCACTTCGTAAACAATTTTTGATTGCTTTGTGGAAAATGGCAACATTGGATTCTTACAGGTATGATTATTTCTTTTGTTGCATATATTATGTTTTTTTACTAATATGTAAGTACTTAGATTTATTGTTATTGTTTGCAGATCTATCTGTGATCG
>NW_012028108.1:0-856 GCF_000956235.1 Wasmannia auropunctata
CAAGTCATTCTATATACATTTAGGTGTCATTTAGGTGTCTGCGATATTTTTAGGACGAATAGTACAGAAGAAAGGCTCCGCCGTCGGGCAGCATGGGGCGAGCAGGTAGCGCATATAATACGTACATATATAATACATGTACATATATAATATATATATATATGTATATATATAATAATATACATATATATATATATGTATGTATATCAGAGACAGAGCATAAAGTCGTAACTTAGGCGAGGGATATGAAGCCGAAATGCGAGAGGAGATGATACCTAATTTTTATTGGCTATGGCTATGCGCATGTACCGCTTAGTACCGCTGAACCTTCAAATAATTGACAGATTTCGAGTCAAATAAATAACTTGGCATTTGCTTGCAAAGGATTAATATATTTATATAAATAATTATTTTGAAAATAATATTAAAAAATGTATATCTTATACAGGCTGTCCGCTACTCAATGGTACAGCGCTCGTGGGCAGGTAGAGTGAATTAAACGGAATAAAAAAGTCCTGTACCATCTTACAATCTTCGCAATAGTTTTCAAGATATTAATATATGTATAAAACTCATCAAATCTAAACGCGCGGCGTGATACGCCCGCCCGCCGCTGACTGTGGCGCGTGGGGGAGGTGAGCCGCTAGAGTCCCTAGAAGGGAGAATCTGGCCATTCACCGTCATTGCTCTCATTGGTCAATCCTATGTTCCCTCAAAATGGCGTCACCAATCACATAACATAAAAATTGAATATATAGGCTGCGTTCCTTTTGGACGCTCACGCGCTGTAAGCGCTTATAAGCTTCGCTTATACCGTTCCCTTTGGCGTTATAAGCGCTCATAAAGACATTCATGA
>NW_012028108.1:1882-5021 GCF_000956235.1 Wasmannia auropunctata
GATTGAAAGAACTTATTGGAAAGACTTTATTAAAACAGCGCTCTTAACTGGTAGAGGTACAAAAGAATAATGAATGATGAAAGAGACGGAAATGCTATACTATTGCGCATAGAATACAAAAATAGTATAGATGGCTAACCAAAGAATTTAGGAACACTAAAAATAACTAGAAAAAATTACCGCATTATATATCACTGATGTTTGGTTATTTCATATGAGTCTCTAACACTTCCCCTTAATCAAGCATCAGTGTATGACTTCTAACCCTAATTGTTTTACATACATGTTGTGCTTATTACTTAATAATGGTTTGGTTAATATATCTGCAACCATATCATCTGTCGGCTTGTACTTAACATCTACTATGCCCTTATTTATTGCATCACGTATAAAATGGTACTTTATGTCTATATGTTTTGTACGACTGTGATGCTGACAGTTCTTTGCTATTTTCTGCGCGCTTTGGTTATCGTTAAATATTACAATAGTTTCGCTATCCTGACCAATTTCTTTTAATAAATTTTGCAGAAATATCGCTTCTTTTGTTGCATTGCACATACTTAAGTACTCTGCCTCCGTACTTGAAAGTGCTATCGTTTTCTGTTTCTTTGACTCCCAAGTTACTGCACAGTTCCCAAGCTTCATAACTAAGCCGGTGTATGATTTCCTATCTGTAGTGTCACCTCCCCAATCTGAATCTGCAAATGCCTCAATGTCTTTTTCGCATTTTTTATAAGTAAGTCCATAATCTACTGTTCCGACAAGGTATCTAAGTACTCTTTTTGCCGCAACCCAATGAGACTCATTGTGACACGTGTTAAACTGGCTTAATAAACTAGCAGTATACGCTATATCTGGCCGTGTACAAACTGCCAGATATAATAGACCTCCAATCAATTGCTGATAGGGATACTTTGTTTCGCATTTAGAACTTTTTTCAAGCTTTACATTCGATGCCATTGGCGTTGTAACTGACTTAGCATCTGACATGCCAAATTTGGCAAGTAAGTCTCTTATGTACTGCGATTGATTTAAACTTAATGTACCGTTTTTTCTATCACGCGTTACTTTCATGCCTAAGCAATTCTTCACAGGACCAAGTGATTTTATATTATACTTCCCTTGCAGCATATTGATTAGTTTTTCTTTTTCAGTTTTACTATTACTAAATACGAACAAGTCGTCAACATAAATCGCGATTAAAACTAAAGCCTTTTTATTTTTCTTAATATATACACACGGTTCGCACTTTGATTGTACATATCCTATATCTATTAACGTATCGTGAATCGTTTGATTCCAAGCCCTGCCCGATTGTTTCAAACCATATATGCTCTTTTTAAGCAAACAAACTTTATGTTTATCTTTATTAAAACCTAATGGTTGTTCCATATATATCTGTTCGTTAAGATCACTATTTAAAAATGCTGTAGAGACATCTAAATGTTCTATATCCATATCTTTCGCGTTACCAATAGCAAATAATAATCTTAGTGTAGAATGCCTTACAACCGGTGCAAAGGTTTCATCAAAGTCTATTCCGTGTATTTGACTAAAACCACGAGCCACTAAACGCGCTTTGAACCTTTCAATGTTACCGGATACATCTCGTTTTAGTTTATAAACCCATTTACATTTTATTACGTTACAGTCTTTCGGACGATCAACCAATTTCCAAACACCATTATCCATTAACGACTTATACTCGGCCTTCATTGCTTCCGTCCATTTTTCTTTATTCGCGTTAGAAATTGCCTCTTCGAAAGTTTGTGGTTCGTCAAATACATTTCTATCTGAGCTTACCGACATTATATAGTCATTCGTCCATACTGGCCTACGAATTTCACGCCTTGGTCTACTTGCGACTCCTCCATCATCTTCATCAATCGTGGCTTCATCTTCTCCAATGAGAGTATCGTCAGACATACTGTCCAAGCTCTTGTAATCGCTTACATCATCTTCCTCCGAATCTTGATTTTCTTCGTCGTTTTCATCTGGTATGCAACGTTTCTCGGTTTGCATATTTTCCTTCACAGTATGCTCTATTAGATTTGAATCTGCTTGTTCCGCTTCTGAAACTGACGACTTGTCCTTTTCAGTATCTTGTTCAATGAATACGACATCTCGAGCTTTAATTACTCTGCCACTTTGCTCTGGATCTGCAAGTCTGTATCCTTTGGTGTGTTCACAATAACCCACCATTATGAACTCCTTCGATTTTGCATCAAGTTTCTTCCTGAGTTCCTTTGGCGTGTGTACATATGCCCTACATCCAAAGATTCTTAAGTTGCTGATATCAACTTTTGACCCCGTCCAAATTTCTTCGGGTGTTGCACCATTTACTGCGACCGTCGGACTTCGATTTTTCACATAGGTTGCTGTCATTACCGCTTCTCCCCAATACTTCTTATTCAGCCTAGAATCTTCCAGCATGCACCTCGTTTTTTCTATTATAGTGCGATTCAACCTTTCTGATACACCATTTTGTTCAGGTGTATATGGGACACTAGTTTCATGAATTATACCATGGCTTTTAAGGAAATCCTCGAACTGTCTGTTGCAGTATTCTAACCCATTGTCCGTCCTTATTTTTTTAATCTTCATGTCAAGTTGATTTTCCACCAGCGTCTTAAATTCAATAAATTTGCTTAACACTTGTCTCTTTGATTTAATTACATAGCTGAATGTCTTTCGGGAAAAATCATCCGTAAACGTAAGCAGATATCGAGCTCCGCCCCAAGTATTTTCGCTCATAGGACCGCAGAGATCCGAGTGTATTAACTCTAACTTCTCCTTAGCTCTTCTAGCTCTTCCTTTTGGAAACGAATTTCTGTGTTGTTTTCCTTTAATACACGGTACACAACTCTTCAAATTTTCTTCCGAGAAGTTCATGCCTGTAACGAGTCCTTCTTTAAGTATTTGCATACCTTTTTGACTAAGGTGCCCCAGTCTTCTATGCCATATGTCCTTTGGCACCGTTGCAGTCATAACAACAGATTTCTCCGCCGTCCTTGCAGAAATGATATCCTTTTGATCCAATCTGTATACTCCATCTATCTTCGTTGCTGATACGTTGGACTTTCCTCTAATCTGGCATTCGGACTTGTTGTATACGTGACACTTCTGATCGTCGAAAACA
>NW_012028108.1:6768-8232 GCF_000956235.1 Wasmannia auropunctata
AGAGATGTGTATAAGAGACAGATGATAATCTTCATCAAAACATATATCTAATCCAACATTTGCTAACATAATTATATAAAACATAACCATATCACTTTCAATTGTCATTTTGATACGCTCACATTCACTCACAAATGCCAAAGGGAACGGCTTTGCTGACAGTCGTATGAGCGCTTAAATTTCAAAAGGAACGGCAGAAAATAGCGCTTATAAGCGTAAGCGCTTACAGCGCATGAGCGTCCAAAAGGAACGCACCCATAGCACATGATCCACTAGAAACTATAAATGTGTTGTATGATGTGTGTGTATGCGTGTGTACATACATGAGCCACATTTACAGACGTCATTTTATGGGACATGGCCAGACTCCCTTCTAGGGACTCTAGTGAGCCGCGGCATTGATAAGCGTGCAATTACTTCCACTCCGCGCCACGTGCTAGGCGACCGCGTAGTTGCGTTAAATCAATTACCCCCACCACGCGTCACGCGCTAGGCGCACGGAGGAGGCGACAGCGGTCCGCGGCGGATGGGCGTATCTCGCCGCGCGTTCAAATTCGAAAAGCTTTATAGTTTATTGAGATCTGACATGGGGGCGGAGACTAATATATGTAGCTAACAAATATGGCGACGAAGTGCCATGTACATTGCACTTATAAGAAAATAATTGTTTTTAATTATAATGTTATTAACTATTAGTCCTAATGTTGATTTTGTTATTTTACAATAAAAGTTTATAATAAATACTATATAAAAACGTATGCTAAATGTGGCTAAATGTAAGCATTGAGTATTTCTACATTTCGGCAACAGACAGTGCCACAAAAAATGTTAGATCCCAATATATTAATATCTCAAAAACTATTGCAAAGATCGCAAAATGGTAGACAACTTTTTTATTTAGTTTTGTTAAAGAACTGAGTATTGTTAAAGAACTAAGTATGGATTTCCGTTGTGCAAATTTTTTTACAGCCAACTTGATTAGTTTAATCTTTTCGCGACCAACACGATCTGTTTCATTTAACTCTTTTTCTTTTGTCTCATGTATCGCAATTGTATTTTTTTTCTTGAGCATTCATTTATTATTTTTTAAGATATTGATCTCTGTACATGCGTGCTGTCTCAGTAAAAATAAAGAACCTTCAAGTTTGTCAATTTCCAGTCCATTGAAGTAATTTCCAAATAAAGGGGAAGTTATTTCCTCGACCACGGCTTCTTGAAGCAAGAGTTTCCGAGACGCAAGCGTGGAACGGCGTATGCCGACAATACAATAACAAGTTTGGTCCACTCTACCTGCTCACAAGCGCTGTACCATTGAATAGCGGACACTCTATATACAAAGGCTTAATTACAGTGTATCATTCACCGAGTGCATCAGACATTTCATAAGTGATTTCATCAGTGATTTCATAAGATTTCTAGAAGATATAATGGACCTCTTAGTAACGAAAGGTCAATGTATTATGT
>NW_012028108.1:16567-17175 GCF_000956235.1 Wasmannia auropunctata
TTTAGGTTTTATTGTTTAATTTTTGTACACCTGTTTTTTGTTCGAAAAAGAAGATCATAAACATCAAATTTTGTTCGATAATAGATATACCGCTTAGGTCTCATTGTTCAATTTTGTACAACTGTTTTTTGTTCGAAAAGGAGATCATAAACATCAAATTTTGTTCAAGGAGCACGCTAACACTTGGCACCCTTTTTACTTTTTTTAAAAAAGTCAATTTTGTAACGATTATGGATTACAGCAAATTTCATACACATAGAGATGAATTTTTATATGAAGTAAAGGAAAGGTAAGAACAAAAAGATAATTTAGAGGTAAATGAAAGAATAGATAATTTGTTCAGAATATGGTAGCGGCGTTAGATATTGTAGTACCAAAAAAAAAGTTTAAAATTTCAAAGTTATAGGAAGAGAAAAAATGGTATTCGGATGATATAAGATTAGTGTTCTAAATTAATAACTTCACGCATTTAAATCGCAAATTGTGTCGTGGAAATAATATTCTCGACAATACTAAAGGAATGAAACCACCCCTTATACAGGGTGTCCCATAATAACCGCACCAGACCTCGTGCGCAGGTAAAGCAGATAAAACTGAACAGAAAAGTC
>NW_012028109.1:0-352 GCF_000956235.1 Wasmannia auropunctata
ACGCCTCGAACAATAAGTTTTACTTCGACGACGACACGGAAATCACGATTCCCGAGGGATTGTACGAACTGCGAGCGATCGAAGCCTTTTTAAAAAGCGAAATTCTGCAACGGAGAGGTGGAACGTCCGACTGGAACAAGGCCGACCATGACTATCCGATAGTGCTCCGCGCAAACCACAACACGCTGAGATGCGAGATCTGGTGCGCCTACAGAATAAACTTTAGCAAGCCCAACAATATCGGATCGCTGCTGGGATTTTCGCCGCTACGTGTACTGCAACCGCGACTGTGGCACAAATCGGACGAATCGATCAACATAATGAACGTGAACATTATCCGTGTGGAGTGCAA
>NW_012028109.1:12755-13379 GCF_000956235.1 Wasmannia auropunctata
ATGTGTTTCATAACTATCATGTAAAGTACGATTTTCGTAAGGATCAGGAATTTCAGCAGATATATACTTGTCAACAATCTGTGGAGTTGTTATTTTAAAATTGTATTTTAAAGTAACTAACATGTGGACATGTGGCAAGCCGCGTTTTTGAAATTCAATGACATATACAAAGGCTACTACTTCTCCAAAAAATTTTTATTTAACAATCAAATTAATTAAATAATCTTTTTTAATACTAAAAACACGAGCACAAATGTCAGGTCTATCAGAAGCTTGTTGACCATTCAAAAGATTTTCTTCAATTTCACGCCATTTTGGATTGCAAGTCATTGTAATAAAAAGATCTGGTTTACTAACAATTGCCATGGCATCTTGATAATTTTGTAACATGTTACGTGGTGATCCTATAAATGTAGAAGGAAGTACAATCATTTTTCCAATGCGTCCATTTAAATTATTTGCCGTAGTTTGTAAATAATCTCTGAAACCTATGTTTCAGTGCGTAGTTCTTTTTGATGATCTCTACAATAATTTATTCTATCTTTTTCAATTTTTACATAATTGTCTACAAGCCATTGTTGAAATAGACGACGACCTGATAAAAATATATTAAATTCATCACGA
>NW_012028110.1:0-519 GCF_000956235.1 Wasmannia auropunctata
TAAGTTTCAGTAATCGCGAAGTTTCGCGGGTGACGTGACCGAGAACACGTCTGGCGCCCAGCTTTTCGCGTTGCCGCTCCTCGTCGGTCGCCGGAGGGACACAATTCCGGAGGGCTGTCACCTCCCCTCCGCGGAATCGCCCGAGATTTCGCAATCTTGTTTGATCCGTGCTCGCGCGAATTACTTACTTCACGGGAGCACGTGACAATATATATATATATATACACTGGTCCAAAAAATTAAAGGATCACCTGTTCTAGCCTCCAAAAATAGGCAAAATTCAAGAGAGTGTAACTTCGTCAAAAATGATCGTATCGAGATGATCAAAAAAGCATTTTACAGCTTGAAATCTCTACTTTCCAAATCGGTACTTGAGAAAGCGATCCTACTAATGTTTCATCGAATTACACGGATAGAAAGGGAGACCCGACGAATCAAAATTTTTTACGAACTTTGACAAGTTCCACGGCGCGAATAAAAATTCGCATGCAAATGCAGTTTACAGCTTTCGAAAGAGTA
>NW_012028110.1:3025-3612 GCF_000956235.1 Wasmannia auropunctata
TCAGTACGCGCCGCCGAAGGGGCGCACGCGACGGGACTCTGACACGAAAATGGCGTTTCCGTCCGCAGAGTGCGAGCAAGATTCTCACTCAGCCCGGGGCTTTACACGAAAAAGAGGGTCACCTCACCGGCACTGTCTCCAACGCGGCTTCCTCGGCAGCGGGTCCGACAGCTCGCTCGTTCTCCCTCGTCCTCGCCAACACGCTCTCTCGCTCTCTCGCTCTCTCGCTCTCGTTATCTCACGCGGTCGCTCCGCGGGATCGCACGCACGCTCCGCTAGCTCGCACGCAAAAGCGACATCGATCGCGCTCGATCGCGGATCGATGCCTGCACCCCCAGTCCGGGGGTGCGCAATACATCGGCGCAGTCGGCCGCGACCAATCGCGGCGCCGTGTGGGGTCCTGCCGTGGCACGGGCGCGATCAGGTGATGCGTCAGCTGGGCGCCTCGCGCCCGCGCGAGGTCGCCCCAAATCCGGGACTTGGCGGCGTGGACTCAGCTGGGCGCGTCCTTCGCCCTTGAATTCCGGGGCTATTTCTCCCCGGCAGCTCTCGGCGACGTCCCCGGGCCCTGGGGAAATCGCCGGCCG
>NW_012028111.1:0-466 GCF_000956235.1 Wasmannia auropunctata
GTGCTTCTCATTGGTTTCTCTAGTTGGTAGTTCAATGTCCACTTTCCAGAGGCGCTGAAACCAGCTCAATCGCCATTGCAGCTGAATCGCGGGCATGACCTATGGAGGACTGGAGAGAGCATATCGGTGGTAATAAGAAATTTGTAATCGGAAATGACATCACCAGTCAACCGTCTAACGCACTGTTTAGCCGCAAACGGCGTTATAGTAGAAGCATTTGATTGGCTTTTGATCGAGCATGGAACTATGGAAGACTTTATTTCACATGTTAAGAGGTTATGTGACTCTCGAGTGAGGTTGTTATAATTATATTGAGGCTATTATATTATATAAATATATTTCTATATATATAATTAAAAAATGGTTAGCTGTATTTTGTGTGGTTTTTCCAAAGCAAAAAATTGTGTAGTTACTTTTCATATGTGAGTATCTGTTATTATTATTACATTATCTGATATGTGAACTG
>NW_012028111.1:2903-3566 GCF_000956235.1 Wasmannia auropunctata
AGCGCTCTATTATATTTCGTGTACGAATATGTGACTCGTTGTAAAGTCGTTCTGCAGCAGTTCGTGTATTCAGCAATGAAGTTAGAAGATACTGTTTTAAAAAATAAGCAGAATCTCCTAATAATAAACCGTTGCCATATGCTCCATCTTCAAAGTTTGCTCGCAAACGACTATTATTAAAAATAGTGCTATCATGTACTGATCCTTGCCAACGAGCAACTACATTCGTTATTTCTAAATTGCCATTACATACTGCTTGAACATTTAAAGAAAAGTAACCTTTTCTATTGCGGAAAAGTTCAGCATTTTCCCCATCTGCCACAATCATAATACAAATATTGTATATATAATAAATCTATTTTAAATAAATGAAGTAATTATAATAATATATCTTCGTGATAATAAGTTACCAAATGACTGGACACGTACATGAGTACAATCTATGCAACCAATGACTCTTGGAAAGGCAGCAATATTATAAAAACATAATTGTTCTTTTTTTATTTCTTCTTCAGTGGGAACTAGATATAATGAGGTCGTAGTCTGGCAATAGCTGCACTGACTCTATGAATTATATAATGGGCAGATGTTGTGCTTACACCAGAAAAATCATCCATTGTTATAAGAAATGACCCGGTAGCATAAATGCGAAGTGTTAATAAT
>NW_012028112.1:0-1434 GCF_000956235.1 Wasmannia auropunctata
GAAAGCGTAGAAAAAAAGATATCGTTACAATTGCAATATATGGTAATTCGTACGCTAAGCTAAGGTAAAGGCAGCAAAAATTGCGTCTGGCAGTAAGTGAGATTTCCAAGCGAGATGGCGTTTCAATAAGTTAGATAAAAACATTGCACGTGTTTGAGTAAGACAGGAGATATTGTAAGGTAGAGAAAAAATTATAAGATGCCTCTGTCTTCGATCTCGTGCAAATTTGGTCGAAATTTTAGTTGATAAAACAGGACTTCAGCATCCTCTTAAATTTGAATTAACATAATTGGAAGTTATTTGGTAAATCATGAATAATCTAATTTACAGCTTTTCTACGCAGTATACCCCATATTCGATCATGAATACCTTATTAATCACAGTCAATACAAAAAATTCCTTTGAAGGCTAAAAAAATTTTCACAATATACTTAATTTTGATTACAATAAAACTTCTCCAGTACGTCACATATCGTAATTATAAAATAAAAATGTATGAAAATGGCTGTTTTTTGCAATTTTAATTACAAATTTTCAAAATTGTAACGTGATGAAATACTTTTACAATCGGATTCGTATTTAACGTCTAAAAACTATGGAATTTAGTTTTAATATTTTTATTTGGTGAACTGTGTAATCGGCGGATAATTTGTCTAAATTAGAAAATAATGTAGATATAGATTCATGCAAAATATTATTAGGCATCAAGTTCTGTTTTGTAACTTAAATTTATTTTCTTCTTATGTTAACTGTTTATTCACACATCAATTAATTTTCATCTATTATTGTTAACATTTTTAAATTAAAAGAAATTAAGAAATTGAATAGATTTTTATTTTTTCTTTACAACATACTATTTGAGATTTAAAATTCACTTCTTTTAAAAACACTTCTCAACAAAATTAAAGCATCACTTATTCTACCCTCCAAAAATAGGCAAAATTCAAGAGAGTGTAACTCGTTGACTTCGTCAAAAATGATTATATCGAAATGTTCAAAAAAGCATTTTACAGCTTGAATCTCTACTTTCCAAATCGATACTTTAGAAAACGATCCTACTGATGTTTCATGGAGTTACACTGATAGAAAAGGAGATCCGACGAATCTTAAAATTTTTTACAAACTTTGACAAATTTCATGGCGCGAATTAAAAATCACTTGCAAATGCAGTTTACAGCTTTTAAAAGAGTGAATCTTTACCTTTAATTTCTTTTTTTGTTAAGCATTGTACGATTTTTAGTCATCGAGTTATTCAACATTGAAGCAAAAATGGTCCTTTTTACTTCAATGTTGAATAACTCGGTGAAAAAAAATCGTACAACGCTCAACAAAAAAGCAAATTAATATAAGATAAAGATTCACTTTTTCGAAAGCTATAAACTGCATTTGCATGCGATTTTTAATTTACGCCATGGAATTTTGCAAAATTTGCAA
>NW_012028112.1:4028-4552 GCF_000956235.1 Wasmannia auropunctata
TAAGCCACTTCATGTAATTGTGTCGTTCCCGTCCTTGTGCGCGTGTGATAATTCGCGTTTTCGAGAGGGCCTTGTGCCCCAGTTACGGGATTTAGAGAGAGTTTCCGGGATCACGGGATCCCGCGGGACATATTAGTTCCCGAGTTTCGATTTCGCTGTGTCGATCACGCTGCCCGTGTACGCCGAGCGCTCCGCGCCGGCGTACCCGCGAATATCACGCCCGCACTGCATGCTTCATGATTTCGCATGTCACGCGGATGGGCCGGTAATCTGCGAGTCGTACCGCCGAAAGAGAGACCGCTCTTAATTTTCCGTCTTCCGAGACACGATCTTGTCGTACGATCGTGAATTGCGAGTCTGTCACGTCGAGTACGCTGCATTGTTGCGCGTCTCAAGTATTCCCGTCTATTATCGTATTCCCGTTTGTATCTTCGAATGTAATACTCGTCCGTTTAATACACTTGTTATTTTTATTGTTACTAATTACTGTCGATTCTTTCAGCCTATTCTCGCTCCCCGAACAT
>NW_012028113.1:0-919 GCF_000956235.1 Wasmannia auropunctata
TGAATCACTTTCAATTACAATTATTTCTTCATTATTTTTATCTACTGCTATTTCTTCGTCATCACTGTCAATTATTATTTCTTCGATATCCATTTCGATCTCTTGCAATACTGTTTTCTATTTTCGAGTGAGACAATATATATTTTGATGCACCACTTGGAACTCCAAACTACTGACTGAATGTACTGCCAGTCTCTTCGTTTATACCCTACTAAGGGTTGCTAGCATTTTGAAATATGACTTATTTTTATTGCGAGACGAATGGGTTTTAGTCGAAACTGTGTATAATGTTGAGGGAGTATAGGCAGGTATGCAGATACCTTTGAAAATGAGAGCGTAAAGATAACATTCCTTTTTCTCGCATTTCTATAAGATTTTGAAAATGAAATCGTAAAGATAACATTCCTTTTTCTCGCATTTCTATAAGATTTTGAAAATGAAATCGTAAAGATAACATTCCTTTTTCTCGCATTTCTATAAGATTTTGAAAATGAGATCGTAAAGATAACATTCCTTTCTCTCGCATTTCTATAAGATTTTGAAAATGAGATTGTAAAGATAACATTCCTTTCTCTCGAGTAGATATACTAGGCGGTTTCTACATCAAATATAGGTCAAGGTCAAGGGTGGGGGGAATGTAGGTCAAGGAGGAAGGATGGGGAGAATGTAGGTCAAGGAGAAAGGGCAGGGGGAATGTAGGTCAAGGGGGGATTAATTAATTAATTAATTAAACAATAATTGATTGAATCATCAATTAATTGATAACAATTAATTTTTGTTTATCAATTATATTTTTTCGTGGACCGCTACCGCCACGTGCGCGGTGACGCCATTTTGAACGCGGTGCTGCCACCGTCGCCACCGCCGTCACGTGTGCGGATGCCGACATTTTGAACGCGCCGCTACCACATGGACTGCG
>NW_012028113.1:12758-13478 GCF_000956235.1 Wasmannia auropunctata
TTATGCGATTGATAATGCGTATGGTATTCCGCTCGCTAATAAAAAGGTTCCGGGTCTGATGAAGGACGAGAATAACGGCGCGATCATGACCGAATTCATCGGGCTTAGAGCGAAAATGTATGCCTTACGCGTCGATGATAAAAGAGACACAAAGAAGGCTAAAGGCATCAAGAGCAACGTTGTAGCAAAGTCGATAACATTCGACGATTACGTGCGATGTCTGCAGGACGAAACTGAAATGACGCGAAAGCAGTCTTGCATAAGATCCAAGCTGCACGAGGTGTATACAACGTCTGAAACGAAAATCGCTCTAAGTCCGCATGACGATAAGCGATACATTGTACCTGATTCTATCGATCATTCTACTCTACCGTGGGGGCATTATAAGATACCTTTGTAAATAAGGAAAAACTCATTTTTGCATAATACATATTTTGTAATTAAATAATTTTTATTGTAACAAAAAAAAATTTTTTTATAATATTGTATATTTGTATATTGTATATTGTGTATTGTATATTGTATATTGTATATTGTGTTTTTTATAATAAACAGGAGTGTAATTTTACAAAACATTATCCTTGTGTATCCAAGAATTATGTGAATTGTCAAATCCCAACCATTTTACGTAAACATCATCCCCTCTTTTGCGCAACACTTTTTCAACCAAATACACGTTAGGATTAACGACGCGATGCAACTCGTACTCATAGAATCCTC
>NW_012028114.1:0-445 GCF_000956235.1 Wasmannia auropunctata
TATTTTAAAGTAGAGGCCTTACCCTTCAAAACGCGCTAAGGAACAATGTCCTGCGATTCCTGGAAGCCGAGATATTGGTTTCTGAAAATCGACAAAATTCGCAGTTTTTAAAGTGCTCCCCTAATTTTTTTGCGTAGTGTATATGTATAAGTATATGTATGTATATATGTATATATTGTGACGCCGCAGTCCGCTGCAGCGGAGCAGCGTCCCGCCGCCGTCACAAGGCGCGGGTTCGCGCCCCTTTTGCCGGACCGACAGCCGCGTTGTTTAGGGCGAGACCGAGATCTCTGGGAGGCCCGACTTTATATCGCGTATCTTTTATTAATTTTGTTTGGAACCTCTTATATGTACCGCGGCACCTCACCGGACCAACGGAGCATCGGCAGAGAAGACTCAAGGCCATCGACAGCGAGAAGGAGTTGGAGTGCGGGCGAACTGGCGC
>NW_012028114.1:2741-3328 GCF_000956235.1 Wasmannia auropunctata
TAATTTTTGCGTGCTAGCGTGCCGAATGTCGGCAGTACTTAGAATTATCGAGACGCCGCGTGGTGTGTGATCCGTCGTACGCCGTGCGAGGCGTACTCGCGTATAGCGACCAGATATTTTCGCGGATTCGACGTCGAGGACGAACGAAGCTCGTACACCCGTCATCTCCGGGAGCGTTCCCGGACGCGTGAATTGCGACCTCGGCGATACCGCCGACGGCTGCCGCGGCGTTAGTCGCGGCCGAACGAATCGCCTGTGAATTCCAGCACACGCAAATATATTTGTTAATCATTGTTAATGTTACAGAAATTTTGAGTGTTTTATCTCGCCCTTGCTCTTCCACATTCCTCCGCACCCTACGAACCGCCCCTCTACCGCGTTTGAGATTTCGATTCCGCGTAATACTTCAAAGGGTGGCACGCCCGCTCGTGCCTGGCGCCCAACTTCGCGTTTTTGGTTACCGCGTAATTACGAGTTCATGTAATCATTGCATTTAGCCGGATTAGTGCCGGTCAACGACCGATCTTGTAGTCCGACACAAGAGAAAAGTGCGGTCACAATATATATATGTATGTATGTATGTTATA
>NW_012028115.1:0-505 GCF_000956235.1 Wasmannia auropunctata
CTTAGAGTACATTAAATACTAAAAAAAATTATAGGATTACGTTCTACTCTCCTGAAAATAAGAACGAATGAAAAAGAGAGAAAGAGAGACTGAGACAAAACAACTGTTTTTTTAACTTACGTTTTGCACAGTTCAGATTCTCTCTTATTTTTTAAACATAGAAAGAAGGGAAAAAAATTAATCATGTAAGAAATTTAGCAAAAAAATTACGTATTAAGTTGTAACGGTCGACCTTTCCCGCTCGGATTCGCTCGCCGGGACAGGGCTCGAGAAAGGAAGGAGACACTGGATTAGTGAACAACAATATTTATTTAGAGAAAAGAAGGAAAACACCTGTGGGGAGTCACGAATCCCCCGGAACGATTCTTACTCGCGGTAACTTAATGTCTAAGAACGAAACTTAACCTAGTAACTAGAACAACTTAACCTAACGGCGGAACTTAACCTAGACGCGGCGGAACTTAACCTAGTCGGCGGTCGGACTGGGGAACGGCGGTTGGTACAA
>NW_012028115.1:8102-8620 GCF_000956235.1 Wasmannia auropunctata
TTCTCATTCGCTCTCATTTTCAGAAGAGTAGAACGTAATCCAACTAATTTTTTTTACTGTTTAATGTACTCTAACGGTCATGGAAAATATATCAGACACTCGCATTAATTTCATCGAATTTCATGGTTATGTAAAAAGTAGGACACTAAAAAACAGCAATTGTGTTATTCAATTTTTACGTTTTAGGGTTTTTGTACATATACTAACACCAATTGCAAATACTTAAAATATTTTATTTTTATGTGCCACAATATATTGTCTTCATTTCAAAGAACATTAATAGCATAATTGATAAATTTCAAAAATTTGTTTCTAACATACAGAATTAAAAATAATTTTTAAAGCTTTTGTAATGTTAGTATATGTACAAGTAGCTTTAAATATATCAAAAAATCAAATAAAAATAAAATTAATTTAATGGGTTTAAAATACAACAGTGTCAGTACCCTCTATTTTTTGATATATATAAGCTACGTGTACATATACTAACATTACAAAAGCTGTAAAAATTATTTGAA
>NW_012028116.1:0-422 GCF_000956235.1 Wasmannia auropunctata
TAATCGATTATAATTTGAAAAGTATTGTAACCTCGACATTTTCATATAAGAGTTTTCGTCTTAGAATGCTCTCTAGAATCTGCCAGTGAAAGGATATACGACCTTTCTGGGACACCCTGTATATATTTTTATATGTACTTATGTTTTAAAATAATTAATGATTTTAATTATATCTTTTATCTATAGGCAATTGTAACAACAGTAAATATAAAAAATAGAAAGTTTTGTTACCTTGGTATATATAACAAAATTTGTATAAAAGTAGTTTTGACGACTGTTGTGAAAACTGCCTTTATATATTTTTTAAAATATATAGAAAGGCAGTTTTGACACCATGGTGTATATAAAAAATTTTTGTAAAGGCAGTTTTGACGACTGTTGTCAAAACTGCCTTTACAATAATAAGAGCACACGTCTGAACT
>NW_012028116.1:12769-13227 GCF_000956235.1 Wasmannia auropunctata
TTTTTGATTTTAAGAGTATTCCTTGATAATAAACGTTTCAGGATATTGTAAAATAACGTTCCATCAAAAAACTTAATTTCTCTAATGGAATTTATTTATCTTTATAGTTTAAAAAGATCCTACCATGTATATTGTACAATTCACTCTTTTCTCCTTGTCTCACCGATATTTTCTCTGCTCGTTTTTCTTTCAACAGAAACAGGTAAAAAGAAATAAGAAGAAATATTTTGATGTATGTTTAAATACACATTTATTTATGTAACGCATCGTACACAATATTGTTAGAAGCGCAAGCTATTAATTCACAATCTATAGGCGAAGTTTTATCATATATTTTCCGCAAAACATTTATTGCACCATATTTATTCGCACTACAATTATTATCACGCAAGTAACCTACAAAATATTGATATTTATCATTCACATTCCAAATCTTTTGACTTAAGTCAAAGTACGCA
>NW_012028117.1:0-825 GCF_000956235.1 Wasmannia auropunctata
TCCGAACTAAAAATAATTAAAAGAATAATTTTGACATTGTTTTTTTAGTATATATTATTTCCTATTATGTTATATATTATATATTTTTATTATTTAGTATATGTTATCGTTATGTTACGTACATATACGTATTCGGATATTTAATTTGTAATGTATAACCTTTTATATATTATATATTATGTCTTTAAATAATTACTTATCTAAACCAATTAATTTATCTGGTATTGTGATGAGCTTATTTGTTTTATAAAATAATTATCCATATATGTTTCTTTTCTTTGTAAAACTATTGTTTAATTCAAGAAAAATAATAATAAAAAAAACAAAAAATAATTAAAAGAATAATTTTTACATTGTTTTTTTTTTACAAAAAAAACAATTAAGTTTGAAGAAATGAGAAAAAATTGCTCATATATAATTACATATAAATAATTAAAAATATACATATATAATTGTACATATGAACAATTTTTCTCATTTCTTCAAACTTGATTTTTTGTAAAAAAAAACAATGTAAAAATTATTCTTTTAATGATTTTTTATGTTTTTTTTATTATTATTATTTTTCTTGTATTAAACAATAATTTTACAAAAAAAGAAACATATATATGGATATATAATTATTTTATAAAACAAACAAGCTCATATCTCATATACTAGATAAATTAATTGGTTTAGATAAGAAATTATTTAAAGACATAATAATATATAAAAGGTTATACATTAAAAATTAAATATCCAAATACGTAGCATAACGATAACATATACTAAATAATAAAAATACATAATATATATCATACTATATATACTGAAAAAAATAAATCC
>NW_012028117.1:845-3780 GCF_000956235.1 Wasmannia auropunctata
GACGTGTGCTCTTCCGATCTCCCCCCCCCGATAATCAATAGGCGTAAAAGATACGTGTAAAGTGAAGCCTATTCAAGAAAATTCACGATTTGACAGCTGTTGAAAGGAGTGAAAAATATGCTTTTATATACAAAATTCAAAAATAACTTTAGTTTTCCATCCATTTTTATGACTTTGATAAGTACGAGAAAAATCACATTTTTACAATTAAGCACATAATAACAAAATGGCACGCAAGAGAAAAATCGTCAACACTTTCGACAGTAGATCCGTTATTCTCTTCAAGTCGAGTATTCTGTTCACAGTCGACTATGATTAATCAATTTTTACTGCTTACGATATTGGCATACAACATATTTTGTAAAATTATCACGATTTACGATTTATAACATACGTTGTATCATAGAACGGGTCTAGTACGACAAACAAGCTTCTAACTTCTATCGCGATATAGTGTCGCTATCGTCAACGCGGAGTTTGTGGCTGACTAGGCAGGAGCTTAATCCTTGAAGGGATCAAAAATAAATTCAAAACACTCTGCCAAATAATAACTCATATTTATACTACGAGTTTGTAGCCAAGAACTAAAACATAAAAATTCTGAAAAAACAAAGTTTAAAATATGATAATTTTGAAAATAACACTGAAGTACAAACATCTCTATATTTTTTATATATTTTCAAGACTATAATTTTCTTATTCTCAATTTCTTTTTCAATATAAATTTATATTTAAATAGCTTACTTAAAATATTAAAATAAAAATGTTATACATATAAATTATTTAGAAAAGAAACTAGAAAATAGGAGATTCATAATGTAATCGAAATTAGATGATAAAAGAAAATTAAATTTAAATAATTAAAAATAATGGAGAGAAGATAAGGATAAAGATATAGTCTAAGGATGCATTCAACGGATTCAACAGTTGAGTGAACGCACGCTGCTATTGATGTATTCTTCTAGATTTCAAGGTATAATTAGATGAATACTAGAATTAGAATACACCCATAGTAGCAAACATTCATTTAACTGTTGAGTTTTGCTGAATGCACCCTAAGAAATTTGTGATAAAGAATGAGACATATTTTGAAGTCGATAACTCACTATATAGATAGTGTTTGATTATATAGAGTACCTTCCTTTTCTCAATAATAGCAGATATATTTCAATAGACATTTGTTTTAAGACCTATGTTTAGTACGCCTTTTTTCTTGTTTTGGTGAATACTACTTACTCTCAAAATATATAACTATTTTTTAACACTGTATATGTGTTAAAAATATGCAAAAAAATATTTTCAACATTTTTTCTAAAAAGAAATTTTTAATTAGTAAAAAAAAATCTTATTAAAAAGACATTCAAAACTTTTTATATAAGTTATTCTGTATATTAAATGATTTACTTACAATCTTGTACTTTTGTTGTTGAAGACATATCGGCATCCTTTCTACAAAAAAATCTTTGTTGTATGCAGAATAATTCAGAACAAATGTTGACTTCAAACAAATTTTGACAAATTGTTTGAAGTTATTTTAAATAAAAAATGTCTGATATAAACATAGATCTTCAATAGATACTCAATACTTATGTAGTTTAAAATTAAGCTCAGAAATCATATTTTATGTGAGCATTTATTATAAAACTGAACTGTAAATAAGTAATGTTTGCACCTTTTTCTTTTTTATTTGGTTTTTCAAAGATCATTTTCTACCAAACATATGATTTTAAGATAACAGCAAAACTTTAAAACTTCTGTAACTTATATGTAAGTATTAAGGCATATATAGAATAGACACAGAAAAAATAAGACCCATCATATTCATATATCTTTTAGTCAGAATGATCTTCCAAACAATCTGTGAAAATTTGTTACACTTGTTTTGAATCACCCTATATAAAAGATATGACAGTGACAAATGAAATAATATATAATCTAACAGTTATTATCATTATTTAACAATACTATACTTGTGACCATTACGTTGACTTGGAGAAATAGCTCTATTTTCTCCTTCTCTAGTCTTCAATATGAATGTTGGTCGTTCTACAATCTTAATTAGATTCTTGTTTTCTCCATCCTTAATCTCCGAATCCTTTGATATTGTTGGCAACATCCTTTTTACACACTTGAGACAATATATTCTCGCTGCAATATAATAAAGTATATATATATATATATATATATATATATATATATGATTTAAATTATCATAAATCAAAAAATGATCATAAAATATGTTATAGAAGGTAAATATTAAGAATACTAACCTCTGATTTCGATTAAAATAGACTGATTCGAGGCGTTTTTACACGAAACGAACAAATCTGGCAGAAAAAAGTGTCGCTCTGCCCCGCAAAGCAAGATATTAATCGTGAAAGTTTGTCACTATTGAGGTTATGAAACCTGTCATATCAACACAATCATCGACGAGGAATAATCAGGGGATACAAACTCCTTACATTTTAGTGGGGACGGAAGTTCCCGTAGTTCTAGTATTGGGGGCACAGTCCCAGGCGGCAGCACCATCGCCTCTTTCCCGTCTCCTCATCATGTTGATTTCTCATTACAGGCATTAGTAGACAATGCTAAAAAATGTGGCATGTTAAAAGAGGACTCGAAAACTAAAAATTCAGAATGGGAAGCGTTAAAATTATTCATATGTTTAGCTCTCTTGCCAGAGAAGCTAATAAGAGAAGGCTTCAAATTAATTGTAAATATTATTTTTAAAAACTGCGGTTTTCTAAAACAGCCATTTATCGAATATTTTGATAAAACATGGCTAAATGGTTTTAAGCCTGGTTCGTTTTGCGTTTACCAACAAGAATGCAGAACAAATAACGTGTCAGAAAGGCACAACCGTGAGCTGAAAGAAGATCTAAAAAAACATTCAAGTATTGTTGAATTTTTAGGTATAGATCGGAAGAGCACACGT
>NW_012028117.1:11182-15549 GCF_000956235.1 Wasmannia auropunctata
TTCGTACGCTCGCCTGAGGTAAAGACAGCAAAAATTACGTTTGGCAGTAGTGTCGGATTTTCCAAGAGATGGCACTTCAATAAGTTAGATAAGGACATTCCACGTATTTGAGCGAGACAGAAGATATTGTAAGAAGTTCATTTAGAGATACCACTGACACTGAAGAGTCTGCTTTATCGGCCTCGTACAAATTTTTCCGACCTTCCAGCATCGTCTTAATTTTATCAGACTTTATTATATCTAATAATTTTGCGGATTATCAGTATTAGTATTTATCAATGTATCCTTTCAGTTCCTCATTGGAAGAAGACTTCATGCCTGAGACATACATAATATTTTTGTTATAGTGTTAAAGTTAAATTTATTTTTTAAGTGCCATTTTGTTCCAACTTACCTATTTGTAACCAAGTCCCGTTCCAAAATAACTACTATCTTGGTTAACCTCATCCCCACCAAACCTCAACTTCTAAAGTTCACTCAAGATTCATTTTGGAACGCACCCCAGAGAAACCTAACATTTTCAATATTGCGGAAAAAACATTGATTGGGCTGATATATTAATATGACCAGCTACTTGTTCTCATTGGTTCATCTTCTTCATGCGCAAGAGCACACCTCTATCTTTATTACACCATGCTTCTACGTACCAATGTTGAATACTGTTCGCCATTTATTGATGTAGTTTGTTATATTGGAAAAAACGTATCTCGAAATTTTTTCAGTACTATGTCACGGCGATCCAGATATTTTGTAAATGAATACTGTGCGCGTGAAGAGGAGATCGCTAACAACTTGGTATTGATACAACACGATATTGACAATAGTCAATGTGTCGCTAAAGATAACCTACACAAGATCGTACAACGTATTGTTGACAAAGAACCACCTGAGCGTGCGGAAACTGATGGTGGGCTATATGTTGGTGCGTCTGGTATTTCTTATGCATTTATGCGACTTGCCGAATGTACCGCTTTGAAAGCCGAAAGCAGCAAAAAGTATTTGTCACTGGCTGAATATTATCTACGTTCATCTTTATCAATGGTGCAACGTCGTGAAAGACGCTCCGGGACTGGCTTTCTTCTTGGTCTGTATTGAATCATAGTATAGCAAAATATTGCATGCTTTTTCCTACATGATCTTTTATACATGCATACTTTGCATTAGCAAAAAACTTACAAGGACAAGTGTATTTTTTTTCCCTATCTTTCTGATTTTGATATTAAAATGTTGAAATGAAAAATTTAAAATTTTTTATAGTTTTGAAGAATTTACAAAAACATTACTATTTTACGTTACATAAATATTACGTTTTTTAACACATTCATACGTTAATTTCAATTTTTCTTTTAAAAATTAATATTCTCTTTTTTTTTTTTGAACTAAAATAGTAAAATCTTTGTAAAATATTTGTCTGAAATATTTTGCCAGGTTCACTTTTCGAATAATTTGCCTTAGGAAGATAAAATAAGATATCTTATATCAAGAGCACGTACATATAAATATATATGAATACAAATATATATGCAAAAATGGGCTCTAAAGCGATTGAATAAATTATATCTACATATTTTTACGTATTTTGAGTCTGTATTTAATTTAGAATCTGAAATGACTATAAAAATTGTCTGTTGAGAATAGTAATTTCACTAAACAAATTTCGATAATCGATAGTTATTATTCTTTCAATTAATATTGATTTAAAAATTTGAACATTGTTGTTGCTTGTTCCTTTTCCTTGCAAACTATGGTCCGTGACGGTTGTAAGGTCTTACACTAAGAATAGGATATTGATACAAATAAGTCTAGATAATAAGATTATAATATCCTTTTTGTAAAACTTTTGATATAATATTCTTAAATTAATAGATTGATTGTATTGCATTTGTTTCTTTAAAATGTTCTATAAAAGATATTTATATTGCAAATCATTTCTATATTTCTCTTTAATTGTTACATTCTTCATAATATTAAGTGAGTGAAGATATCAAAGATTTGATTAATTAAATTATATAATTTCATATAATCAATGAATTGTGTTTTTACTTATAAAATATAAATAATATTTCATCAACAACTGTAACAGGAAAACGTGGAAAATGAAGAAAAGTAGGGAAAAAAAGCGAAATTATTAAAACTCATGGATGTAATTTTCTTATGTTTACTTTAATGTTTTCTTGCGCATATTGAGTCACAATATCTCAAACCAACTATCTAGAGATACTCGAGATATGTTCAAGATGTGCAAAAAGTTCAGGTCTGGTAAAGGGAGTATAAAAAGTATCAGGATGGTAAAAATATTTCGAAAATTAAGCATTGTAGAAAAAAGTATTTTAGATAAAAATTGTAGGGTTTCAAAAGATCTATTTACTGGCACTATTAGTTTGACCTTGAGTGGCGTCACCAAGGTCAGGACAAGGTCAGGTTGAATGTTTTAAATAGGACTCCCTATTTTTTATTACAAATTTTTGTGGCTCTTATTCAGACCCTTTCAAAGCACTATAATTTTATCTATTTTAAGTAATCTGTTTCAATGTTATCGAGCTTTTTATGATAAGATGTCTAGTTCATGAAGGCAAGATCTGAAGATGATCCAACCAATCAAAGCAAGATCTAAGGAATATCCTTGGTTAGCTGGATGGATACTCATTAGATCTTGCCTTGGTTGGCTGGATGATCTCTTGATCTAAACGTAACAGTACAAAATAAAGTTAAAAATTTTTTAATAACTTAAATTTTGTAAAAACTTAACATAAGCTGCTAAACCAAATAAGGAAAATAATGAAAAAAATTGAAATATGAGATAAAATTGTTTTATATTAATAGATATTGCAGAATTATTAAATATTTTATTGCAAGATTATAACATTGCGAAAACGTTGCAAAATGTTGCAATATTGCTGTTTAACATTGCAGCAATGGTAAAATATCTGTTTTTAGAATAAATGATGCAATATATTACTGTGATACAATATTGCAACAATGGTATAATACATGTATGTTTTAATGTTTCTAAAAATATTTCAGATGCCATTATATCAATACATTTTAGCACATATAACTATCAGGAATATCACATAAAATTAATTTTTCAAAGTTACACATAAAAATGACTGTCATTTTTTTTTTAAAAGAATCGTATAATTTTTTAACATAATATTCTTCTACATGTTATTCTAAAAGTATTAACGTAGATTTATAAAAAATTATTTGTTTGAGATATTTTATACTTTATTCTAGCATATTTTGACACAAAGATATTCTGTAAACTTTATTTTTTAATAACTTTAATACTTAATACCTTACCTTAGTATCTTAATACTTTTATAAAAAAAAAGTATAATAATAAGATGAATCAATTGAAAATAAAGAAAATACATAGTTGCTTTTAACAAAAATTAGAATTTGCAATATGTAATTACATATCTTTTTTTAAAAGACAACTATATAAATGCATTTCTTTTATTTAAAACAATTTAAATATTAAAAATAAAAAATTTTTAACAGCAAAAAAAGTTTCTTTCTATAATTATATTTATTATCAATCTTTCGTATTTGTTGAAAGAAGATAAGATATGATCTTGAAATAATAAATCTTTAAAATAATAAAAAAAAAATAATTTGATTATATATATATATTGCAGGTGATTGGGGTATTCTGGCAACGGGCGCAGTTCTTGCGGCCGCCCGAAAGGATGATGTAACAGCCAATGAGTTGATAAAATGCTACATATCAACGGGAACACGTTGTAAAGAAGTAAACTTTCTGAAATGTGGCTCGGACGAATTTTTTGTAGGTCGTGCCGGTTTTTTATATGGTGCGCTGTGGTTGAATCGCATGATGAAAAGAATCGTTGTACCACTTGATATAATGCACGAAATCGCACAAACAATTATTGCTTCGGGTAAGACATATGTACGAGTGCATAACAGTCCATGTCCATTGATGTATGCATACTATGGTACAGAATATCTAGGCGCGGCTCATGGACTCTGTGCAATCCTACAAATCCTTATACAGGTATGTAGAAGAAATTTATACAGATTTGAATTAATTATTAAGATATATGAAAAATCATGAAAAAAATCAATAAATAATGATTTGTTTATATAATGACAGGGAATGGAAAGTTACTTTTTAAAACTAACTAGTTATCATTACTTGTTATCGAGTTAAAAAAATAACTAGTTACCGTTACTAGTTACTGATTAAAAATAACTCGTTACCATTACTTAAAAAGTAACGATTCGTTACTTTTCCGTTACTTTTTTAATGCTGAAACAAGATCAGTCTAAATAATTTAAGATGAAATTTTTTTTGTTTTAATATAATTTTGTTTTAATAAGAGCAATACAACAATGACACTAGA
>NW_012028118.1:0-1491 GCF_000956235.1 Wasmannia auropunctata
CTAAAATTGCTTAAAGGATGTAACGTTAAATGATCTGGGATTCTGTGCTACCGATGGTTGTCAGTGTCGTTACGCAGCTTTTCTTATAGATAAAAACGCTGCGCAATGACACTGACAATCATCGGTAGCGTGTACAGAATTTCAACTCTGAGCATTTATCGCAATTATTTCCGATAGAGTGATAAATATATTTATTATTAAACGCTAAAAAAATCGTCGTAAATGTGTATGCCTACGGTATATATGATCGTATATAAATCATCATTGATTATCAATTTTTTACACTGTACAGAGACTAATTGTAAACCTAATTCTCTTATTATAATATAAATGGAGATAAAATATATAATTGTGATCCGTAGACCTGAAAGAAGAAAAAATATTTTAAAACTTTCTGTTAAGATTTTTCTTTGTCAGAGAAATGCAAGTATAAATGTAAACATTTAAGAAACATTTTAGTTTTTATTATCTCCATTTATATAGTGTAAAAGTTTACAAGCTGCATAAGAAATAAACTTAGATTTATAAAAGATGTAATTCTAATAAGATTTGAAGATTTGTTGTAAAATAGACTTTAATTTACATGATCGTCAGCTTCAATTTTGGGACCATCCATTTGACCCAAAGATTATAGAATTAAAAAGTGGAAGAAAAATTAATACCAAAATATTTTAAAAATATTTTCTGCTATTCTGTCAAAGCAGAGGATTCAGAAGAAATAGATATGTATTATATTAACATTTACTTACATATAAACATATAAAATATCTCATAAACTATTCATTTTTTGTCAACTAGTAGCTATAATAAGGGCGGGTTCTAAGGGAGTTCCGAGGGGGATGAGAGGAAGGGGGTCTGCGGGGAGGGGGAAGTCGCGGGAAGCTGCTCACTCCGGCTGGCCTGACCGCGTGTGTGGGTGTCGCGGGGACGGGGGAACCGCGTCGTGAGTGCGGAATCCGCGGGGACGGGGGAACCGCGTTGCGGGTGCGGAGTCCGCGGGGAAGAGGGATACCGCGCTCGCCGCCACGCTCGCCGCTGCCGCTACGCTCGTCACCGCCGCGCTCGTCGCCGCCGCCGCCACCGCTTGCGCCGCTTGCGGGCCCACCGTCCCACCCCGCGGTACCGCTACCGCGGCGCTCGCTGTCATCGCGTTCACGGTAGTCCAGTCGGTAGAGCAGTGAAAGTGGACGGTTTTGGATGTAACGTGAAGTAGATAATTTTTTTGCAGAAATTATTTCCTCATATCACACGAAATGAGAATATCGATATGCGCCCGCGTGAAACCCTATGGAAAATTTATGGGAGGGGTAAATGTATGAAAAACGTCGAAAATGACCTATTTTTCTTGATATTTCTCTTAATAACTACGTTATTAACGCTCTTAAGACAAAAATGTATAGGACCTTTTTTGTTTGTTATGAAAATTCTACTACAAGATACAGGTAGTTAAAATTGTACGCATGCAATATTTACGTTGCAAAAATGCAAAAA
>NW_012028118.1:3166-3595 GCF_000956235.1 Wasmannia auropunctata
TATTCGAAAGGGGGGGTTGCGTGTACTAACACGGTAAAAGGGTTAGCGTGAATGGGCTTTGGTTTCTGAGAAAATTGCAAGTAAAGTTGGTCGTCCGATCAGCTGTGCGGTAAGTACCCGAACCGTGAATCGGTAAGCAGGAAAGCGGCGTAGCAGAGCAGACTGAGGCGCGCGGTGTTCTTTTACTTCGCGGCCGACGAGAGTTCGCGTCCCCGCAGTGTCAAATTTTTTTTTTATGTAAACGTTATATTTTCTAATTAATTATATTATAATTAATTTATCTTTTTCTTATAAATTACAAAAATACTAATTATTGCGCAATTTTATTCACAAAATTGTACGGCAATGTCAACATTTTATAATAAATAATATGTATGGCAATGTCTCACACACACACACACACACACACACACACACAACTTTATAATA
>NW_012028119.1:0-364 GCF_000956235.1 Wasmannia auropunctata
AAACCAGCCTACTCTTTGCCGACAGGGTCCTAGGTCCGAGGAGGATAACTAAAACGTATCCGCCGATCATTTGAAGGGAGAGACTCCTCTAGAAGAAAACAAACGGCCCTTTTCAGGGCCACCTAAACTTCACCCAAAATAAATACAAATATAAAATTTGTAAATTTAAATAAATATTTTTCTTAAAATTTAAAGCTGAAAGAAATTAATTCTTCACATCATGCAATTCGTACGATCCTTCGGGAATTACAATCTCCTTGTCGTCTTTGTCAAAATAAAATTTATTATTCGACGAATTTACATTGGGTATCGTATAATACGTTTCAAAATCTGCTAGACCGAGTTCGTATTCACCATCGCTCAA
>NW_012028119.1:2578-3529 GCF_000956235.1 Wasmannia auropunctata
TGTGCTGATAAGCTTGTTGGAGAGTCCGCACGGTGTACGCTTCGAGAACGTGTACGTGTACTCGAAATCATTGCAGCAACCGAAATATCAATACTTGGAAAAGTTATTAAGCTCGATAGAAGAAATCAGCTATTATACATTCTCCAATAATAGCGACATCGTCCCAAACGAAGCGCTTCCGAATTTCATCTTTATCTTTGATGACGTGGCATGCGACAAGCAAGATGCGATAAGAGAATACTTTGCAATGGGTCGACACGCGGACGTTGACAGTTTCCATCTTTGTCAGACTTATGCAAAAATACCGAAGCATCTTATACGCGACAACGCGAATTTTTTGATCCTGTTCAAACAGGATGGTACAAATCTGAAACATGTGTACAACGATCACGTAAACACCGACATCTCTTACAAGGAATTCTGTAAATTGTGTCACAATTACTGGCAACAAAAGTATGGATTTCTAGTGATAGACAAGGACAGCGCACTTGTCAGTGGGCGTTATAGAAATGGATTTAATGACTTTGTGGTACTGTAACGTAGTTAGTTGTTGTCGATACATCAGTTGTGCAACATTCCCGACATGGGGGATCGCGAGAGAATAGCGCAACAGATTGAAAAAACGGACGATTCCATTCGCAAAAAATATTGCGCCTTGAAAACTGGTAGAATGGAAGAAGGTATCGCGCTGGAGAGACACTTTAAGCCCATCATCGAGCCTCTAAAACGAATTGCTAAAAATATCGCCAACGATGAATTGGTCGAGAACGAATCGTTCTTTTCGGGAGTAGACGAAGGATATATGAAACCAACACTCAAACGAAAAAAATCAAGCGCCTCGTTAGACAATTCTATGCTGGCTTTCACTCTGGTTAAATCAATGCTGAAACGTTCGAAAACTGTGCCGTCTACTTTGAATGAAATGTCTAAAATATTACCATACACGATGAA
>NW_012028119.1:15901-16849 GCF_000956235.1 Wasmannia auropunctata
CGGATCCCGGACCCACGACGCGGTTCCCCCGTCCCCGCGCATCCCGCACCCACGTCTCCGCGGTCAGGCCAGCTGATCGAGCGGCTTTCCGCGGCTTCCCTCTCCCCGCGGACCCCGCATCAGATCGTGAACGTTTTGAGCGGTTTCCCTCTTCCCCGCGGCTTCCCCCGCGGACCCCCCGCGGACCCCCCTGCCCCTCATCCCCTCTCGGAGCTCCCGGGGCAGAACCGGTTCTTATTAGCTACTACATTTTGCTACTGCATTTTGCATGGATAAAAAATTTATCCCGCCTCGTCAGCTCACAACTGATCAAGAAGGGACATACAAAATTCTTTTGCGATAGGTATGTATACATTAAATAAAGTTATAAAATACTTTATTTTTTTTTTTAAATAATAAATTATATATTTTTTTTTACAGATGTTTACATTATTTTTCATCAAACAAAAAACTGGAGGCTCATGTAATAGATTGCGGTAATATGAACGACTGCGCGATCAGGTTACCGAGCGACGACAACAAGTGGCTCAGTTTCAACAATAACAACAGGAAGGAGCAAATGCCATTCGTCGTGTACGCGGACCTTGAGTGTATCCTGGAGAAGACGAACAACGAGGAAACAACGAGCTACAAGCATCATCATCTGGTATTTAGTATAGCTTATTACGTTCATTGTTCGTACGACAACTCGTTGTCAGTGTATCGATTTCGGCGCGATAAAGATTGCATAGCGTGGTTCGTCGAAGAACTTAAAGATTTAGCGCACAGAGTAAAGTCCGCTCTGTCCGGTAACGTTCCGATGACGGAATTGACGCGCGATTAACGCGATAAATTTAACAGCGCCGCGAATTGTCACATATGCGAGAAACCGTTTGCGCCTGACGACACGCGGGTACGCGATCACTGTCATCTAACTGGTCGATTCAGAGGTCCCGCGCATTCTAACTG
>NW_012028120.1:0-620 GCF_000956235.1 Wasmannia auropunctata
TACGAAATTCAGAACCGAGGCTAAGAACGATTTCGAAAAAAATCTGTACAAACTAATGAACAACGCGGTATTCGGTAAGACCATGGAGAACGTGCGCAAGCACGTCGACGTGAGACTGGCGACGACATGGGAGGGTAGACACGGCGCGGAGGCGCTGATCGCGAAACCAAATTTTCACAGCCGCAGCGACTTCGCGGAAAATGTAATCGCCGTCGAACTGCGTAAACTCAAAGTACAATTCTACAAGCCGATTTACGTGGGTATGTGCATACTCGACGTATCGAAAGTCTGCCTGTACGAATTTCACCACGTTACATGTTGCCGCGACAAGTGCAAGGTTATGTACACCGATACGGACAGTCTCATATACCATCTCGAGTGCGAGGATGTTTACGAGACGATGAAACGTGATATCAATCGATTCGACACGAGCGATTATCCCATAGACAACGCGTACGGTACGCCTCGCGCGAATAAAAAAGTGCCGGGTTTGATGAAGGACGAGAATAATGGCGCGATAATGATGGAATTCGTCGGGCTCAGGGCAAAGATGTACGCGGTGAGGGTGGACGATATGAGGGACACCAAAAAGATCAAGGGGGTCAAGAGTAACGTCGTAG
>NW_012028120.1:8493-9184 GCF_000956235.1 Wasmannia auropunctata
GGGTACCACCGCGTATTGCCTCATCATACACGATCGCGTGATTCAGTACAACCCGTTGACCAACGTTGTTCGCAAGATCATCTGAGCGCATCCTCCTTCCCCCACCACTAATACTACAGTTTTTGAAATAAACGAACGAACCTTCGAAGAGCGGTTTACTTCCTCTCGGCGACGACGACAGTCATGCCCGTGCCAACGTTTGTGGACCTGCAAGGTCCACGTTGGAAAGAGATTCGTCGCGAAAGAAGTGGCGGTGCTGAGAAGAGACACGGTTCTCTCGCATTACATTTTCGAGAGTCCCCTACTATGGAAATTTTTGACAAGATCCGACAGGTCTTGCGCTTCCTGGTTGATTGCCTATCACCATGGATTGAAATAGGAAGATGGTGCGATCCCAGCAGGCGAATACAGCAGGCGAAACGTCTGATCGCGACGGCTGTATTTGGTGCAGTGAGAGGGGATGAAGAGGAAGACGACGTGTACGTCAAGGGACCCGAGAAACGCGAGTGGCTGCGGGCTTTGCTCGAGCGAGAGCGCGCGAACATCGAGACTCTGGATGCCGATTACAAGAACGTAGATTCGCTGAGCGAGCCCGACGCCGCTGGTACCGTGCGATGCAGATATTACAATGCTCATTGCGCGTTGCAAAATGTATTCAAACTGTACAATAGGTGGTCGCATAATCGTAAAT
>NW_012028121.1:0-633 GCF_000956235.1 Wasmannia auropunctata
TAATGACTCAAGAGAAAATTAATCACGCGATCAGGTGCAAATTCGATACAGCGGTCGGACAAGGACGGCGATAACCGGTTGCTCAGTTACGATAATGGTAAAGGGGGTGATTCGAGGGGAAGCGGTCAAGGTTCGGGGAGCGAGAATAGGCTGAAAGAATCGACAGTAATTAGTAACAATAAGAAAATAACAAGTGTATTGAGCGAACGAATATTACATCCAAAAATACAAACGAGAATACGATAATCGACGGGAATACTGGAGACGCGCAACAATGCAGCGTACTCGACGTGACAGAGACTCGTAATTCGCGCTTTCCACGATCGTACGACAAGATCGTGTCTCGGAAAACGGAAAATTAAGAGCGGTTTCCCTTCGGCGGTACGACTCGCAGATTACCGGCCCATCCGCGTGACATGCGAAATCATGAAGCATGCAGTGCGGGCGTGATATTCGCGGGTATGCCGGCGCGGAGCGCTCGGCGTACACGGGCAGCGTGATCGACACAGCGAAATCGAAACTCGGGAACTAATATGTCCCGCGGGATCCCGTGATCCCGGAAGCTCTCTCTAAATCCCGTAACTGGGGCACAAAGCCCTCTCGAAACGCGAATTATCACACGCGCACAAGGAC
>NW_012028121.1:1293-8240 GCF_000956235.1 Wasmannia auropunctata
TCCGGGAGTCGCCGATACGTTAAGTTAAATAATCGAGGTCGCTACGGACTAAAAAGTAATTACGAACGATAATCGGTATTCGGGCGCGGGAGCCACGCAAACGCAGTCCCGCGGCCCGCGCCACGCGTCCGCCTCCGAAAATCGGAAGGACACAGGACTCGAAGCTACCGCCCGCGGTCGGGTCCGCAGATCCCTTGTGACGGACGGTCCAAAAAGGGACGTCCCGTCAATATATATACGTTATTAAAGCCGTGGAGCAATACAAATTTCTATACATTACAATTAATTTGTAAGATAAACAGTTACAGTCTTATTATACGTACAAAATATTTTATTTTTTGATACATTTAACTTAATATATACTGCCGGTATGAAAATCTACAGTTTGCGTTACATATACTATAGATGTCATGCCAACAGCTCGACGCTAAATGTTTCGCTTTTCGCAGTTGGTAGCAGTTTCATCCACCCGACATCTCAACGACGGCAGATTTTTAGAGAGAGACACTCGCCAATTGCGCACACCATGTTATACTTGCATCATGGTTCGGAGGGATACGTATCTTCCTCCAGATCGTGTCCAGGCGCGGTTGTGCGATAACTTCGTGCGCGACGAGTCGCGGCGCCGTTTACTTCTGGTGGACACAGTCGCGTCGGAGAAAACGGATAGACGCAAACGCACTGGCGAAAGTAAGGTTCCTACGAATGCTCTTCGTTTGATACTGTGCGTCTTCTCTCCAATTTGCAGCCTCATTTTTTTAATGATGTCGATTTTGATAATTCTCAAAACAAAACGTATTTTATGTGGACAGTATTGAATTCGACGTAGGTTTCCGATATGCGATACTTTGCCTTGATCATATTTGTAGGACGATTAGTATTTCAGATATATTGGGGGGGGGGGAGTGAATAACACTTAAAGTCTTTTTTGTAACAATTATATATTCATTTATTTAAAGATTAAATTCATACAATGAAACCCTCGCGTGTACGGAACGCGAGTGACGACGACAATTCGTGAGACGCGTCTCGCGTCTGACGTACCAGATCTTGCTAACCGTCGAACGTACGTATGTACAATGTTATTCCTGTACGAAGCGTCGTTGCGCGAGCGAGCGAGCGAGCCACTGCGCCGGTCGCATGGATAGTACCAGGCGTGACGGTACGTCTCGTGTGTTTCGCGCTCTCTTCTCTGGAACTTTGTAAAAAAAATTTGCCATCGTCGCAACCGGAGGTACGATGAGTCGTGTGATTGGATTCTTCCGTCCGAGCGAGCGAGCGTGCACGAGCGACGACGAGAGATAGTGTCGGGCGGTGCGCTTCGCGGAGCGCTCTCTCCTCCGGATCTAAAGATTCGCGATCGTCGAGTATGGAATATGTAATTCCTTCGCGTTCAGTCCGTGAACGAGTCCTACGCGAGCGTCGCGGGATCGGGCGTGCGACGCGTTGCGTTCCGCTCTCTCTCGAAACTTTCGAAATAATTTTGCGATCGAAAGTATAACATGATGTAACATGTGTAGGCGTTAGCGCCATTGTCACATGCGAGCGATCTATATAGATTATAAGAAATTCACGTCAGATGGCGGGCTGATTGCCAATGCGAGGCGCTGACGTCGGGAGTGACAGGACCGTTGGTTTTTCGGAGTAACCGGAGCGGAGTGAGATATCGGAGTTAAGGAGAATCGGACGACATCGGCGAAACCGCGATCGAACAGATATACTGCCAGTGGGCAGGAAACCGTTGGAAATTGTATAAAGGATAACTCCAATAAAGTGTTGCTGATTTAATAGAGAATTATCTCAAGTTATTTAAAGAAACTCGGAGCCTACAGATATCAGAAGTGGGATCGACTCGCGTGTTGGCGGCGAGCCCGTGCATGGGGAGGATAGCACATGTGCGGGAGTTGCGTGTACACAGACGCGGAAGAGGCGCGGGCGAGGAATAGGTCCGGGTGCGAGGAAGGCCTTGCGGGCGTGCGAGTGAGTAAACGTGCGGAGTAATCGACGAGAAAAAGGAGAACAGAAAGTGAGAGAATCTCGGCTAAAGCCGGTGGAGTAATTTCGAATCGACGGTGGCGAAAAGAGCCAATCTGGTGTCGGCGCGCAAAGGAATGTGGAAGGAAAAAATTGTTTGTCAGAGTCGAACGTAGGTCGTCGGTGTGTTGGTGTTTGCGGAGCAGTAATTCCTATGAATTCGGAGCAGTTGAGACCGTTGAAAATAAATCAGTTAAGGTCGATCGCGGCGCGGGAAAAGATAGGAGCGACGGGAACATGGACGCGCTTATTCGATAGGCTGGTGGATCATTTCGTGAGAGTCGAGTGGCCCGAGGAAAGGTACTTGATGGAATTTATTGGAGAACCAGGAGGTGAGCGGCCGACGAGCGAGGCGGGGGTGGAACCGATGGAAGCGATGGACGAGCGGCCGCCTGGCACGGTGTTGGGACGCGGGTGCGGGGCCGGTGGGCTCGCGCGGCCCTTCGCGCGGTGATGTGCCTGTTGGAGGTGCACAGGGCGCGAATATCGGCGGCTTTGATTTGCAGACTATCGTGCAGGCGGTAGTTGAGGTATTGGACAGGCGACGGCCTGGAGGAGATGATGCGCGATGGCCGCGGGCGGGCAGCCTGAAGATGGGCGCGGAAAGTACGAGCTCGCAGATGAGCATGAACAGTTGGCAGCAAATTCGTGTGGCGACTAAAATGATCCCGACGTTCACCGGTACGGAGAAGGAAAGTGTGGTGAAGTGGCTCGAACAAATAACCGGAGTATCGCAGTTGTATCAGTTGGGGGACGAGGTGATCGTGTTGGCGGCGATCTCGCAGTTGCAGGGTCGCGCCCTTGAGTGGTATAACCGACAGCAGTTGGAGTCGGTGGCGACATGGGACAATTTTAAATTCGAGATTCGCCGACATTTTGAAGTAAAGGAGTCATACACGGCAACATTGGCGCGGCTGGGACAGCGTACCTGGAGATCGTACTCGGAAAAGTTCGTGGATTACGCAGAAGAGAAATTGACCATGATGCAGGTGTTAACGTTGACCGAGCGGGAGAAAATTGATTTACTGGCTGACGGAGTGAGGGATCCGATTTTAAGGAAGATGGTCTTGAGCACGTGGGTCACGAGTGTGCCGGAATTTCTGGATCATGTGAGAAGGATTACGGAGGATGCGGTCATGCTGAGGCGAGCGGAGGCGCGTCCGGGAAGCGTTAGAGATTTGCGAGGGGCACAGCTGCCTTTGGAGGCGGGAGCCCGGACTGAAATGCTGTGCCATGTGTGTAAAAAGCCTTGGCATTTGGCGAGGTTCTGTCGGGAAAGGAAGCAGATCTGCTACCGCTGTGGACAGGAGGGGCACATAAGTTCGCGGTGTGCGGGCGGCCGGGGGACGGCGACCGGTGCGACGGCTTCGAGTCACCTGGTGGAGCTGAGCGGGGCCGGGGAATTGGAGGAGGCGGCGGCGGAGACGCTGCACATTAACCACCCACGGTGGACCAGCGGAGGAGAGGCGTGCGTTGGCGTGCGTGTGGCGGCTAACCCGAGGGTGATTTTGCGAGCGCTGGTAGACACTGGAAGCCCCGTAAGTCTGATTAGACAATCCGCGTATTATGAGCACATGTCGAGTATTGAATTAACCGAGGTAGAAAGAGCTTTTGCGTTAAGGGGCGTGAACGATTCGAGCATAGCGGTGGTCGGCAGGGTGCGTGATCGCGTTTTGCTGGACGGGCTGAGTGAGTCATGGTACGAGGTTGATTTAATGGTAGTGAGCGACGGTACAATGAAATACGATTTGCTGTTAGGACGAGGATTCTTCGATAATGCAAAACTTAAGCTAGTCTATCAAGCGGGAAATTATACTGTCGAAAACGTGCAAGATAACGAGATACCGGAAATATTCGCTATCAATATGTGTAGTGAGATAGAATTATCGGACGCAGTCGTGAATAAAGTGAATAGAGACCTGCCTCACTCGGTTACCGTCAGGCTGCGTGAAGTGTTCGAGGAGGTAGAGAAGGCGGCGGTGCAGCCAGTGGAGGACGGGTATTGCGCTAAAGTCTATTTAAAGGATGAGTCGTTTAGATACGCGCCTAGAAGAATGTCGGTAACGGAAAAGGTCGAGCTTGATAGAATAATCGACGATTTGCTAATGCGTAAAATAATTAAACCAAGTGTATCCCCGTACTGTTCGAGAGTTGTTCTGGTCACGAAGCGAAATGGCAGTAAGCGTATGTGTGTGGATTTGAGAGCGTTGAATCAGCGGATCTATCAACAGAAGTATCCTTTCCCGATTATCGAGGATCAGTTGAGCCAGTTATACGGTAAACGGATCTTCACTAAACTCGATCTTAAAGATGGATTTCATCAAATTGCGATCCATCCGGACTGTACTAAGTACTTTTCGTTCGCTACCCATAATGGGCAGTTCGAATTTCGGAAGCTGCCGTTTGGCTTCTCGGAGGCGCCTGCGGAGTTCCAGAAGCGAATTAATGGTATATTTCGAGATTTGATACGGGCGGGAAGAGTGCTGGTGTACATGGATGATCTGCTGATTGCGACGGAAACGGTGGACGAGAATCTAGAGATCCTAAAAGAGGTATTAACGCTACTGAAAAAATATAAGTTAGAGCTTAACATATCAAAGTGTTTATTTTTGGAAAAAGAGATGGAATACTTGGGGTACATGATTTCAGGCAGGGGTATTACTTTGTGTGACCGACATATTCGTGCTATAATAGATTATCCTCCACCGACTAATATAAGACAATTGCAGGGGTTCTTGGGTTTGTGCAATTATTTTCGTAAATTTATTAAGGACTATGCGCAAAAAACTAAATCGCTACAGAATTTGTTGAGGAAAGGTGTGGATTATGTGTTCGACGAGAACTGTGTTGACGAGTTCGAGAATTTAAAACGAGAATTGACATCGTCACCGATATTATGCGTGTACAACCCGAAGGCCATTACGGAATTACATACGGACGCGAGCAGTTTGGGATATGGGGCGATTTTGTTTCAGCGGCAAGAGGATAACGCGCTTAGGCCGATTGCCTATTTTAGCAAGGCTACTACAGAAGTGGAGAGCAAATACCACAGCTTCGAGCTGGAAACATTGGCTATTGTCAAGGCGATTGAGCGGTTCCACATTTATGTACAGGGGATTAATTTCAAAATTGTTACCGATTGTAACTCTTTGGTTCTGGCTATGAAAAAAATAAATATAAATCCACGAATTGCTAGATGGAGTTTAATGCTGCAGAATTACCAGTTTGAGTTAGTGCATCGAGCGTCGGGTAAGATGATGCACGTGGATTGTTTAAGTAGGCATTTCGGTACGGTTTGCATGTTAAATATTGAAGATGAATTAATGTACAAGCAATTGATGGATCCTAAGTTAAAAGAGATAGCCACAGAACTAGAATTTAAAGAGAATAAATATTTCGTGCTGATTGATGGACTGCTCTTTCGCCATGTGCAAGATAAACAACTATTTGTGGTGCCGGAAAGTATGATACATCACGTAATCCGCATATACCACGACGAAATGGGACATGTAGGGGCGGATAAAACGGTTCAGGGTATTTTGGCGCATTATTGGTTTCCGTGTCTCAGGCATCGGGTGAAACAGTACATTGAAAACTGTGTGACTTGTTTGGGGTACGCGATTGCCGCGGGGAAAGCAGAGGGAGAAATGGAGTTAGTAGATAGCGGCAAGGTCCCGATGAGCATGATTCACGTGAATCATTTTGGACCGTTGGAGCGCACGCCTGAAGGGTATAAGCATGTATTAGTCGTCGTGGACGCACACAAAATTTGTATGGCTGTACCCTTGTAAGTCCACGACAACTGAGGAAACAATTAAGGAAACAAACATTTGACCTCGCTGTTCGCGATATTTGGCGTACCCGAGAAAATGGTTAGCGACCGAGGAACTGCGTTCACCTCAAACTATTTTGAAGAGTTTGTAAGCAAAAATAATATTCGACATGTGCAAATAGCGGTCGCCTCTCCATGGGCGAACGGGCAAGTGGAGCGGGTAAATAGGTTTTTAAAATCGACTTTGGCCAAGGTGACCGAGCAGCCGAATACGTGGGCTACGGCTTTATACACGGCTCAAAGAATTGTAAATAACACTTTTCACCGATCGATCAATACTACCCCAAGTAAGATGATGCTTGGGTATAATCTGCGAAACGGGCAGGATAAGGAGTTATGCGAACTAATTGAGACGCTAACCCAGATAGATGAAGATATATGTAAACAACGGGATGATTTGAGAGATTCCGCTAAGCTAGCTAACCGGGCAGTACAAGAATATAACAAGTTAAAATACGATCTGCAACATAAACGACCGACACAATATAAAGAAGGAGATCTAGTCATTAATCGGATTTTCCAATATAAGCCGGGGGTGAATAAAAAGTTGTTACCCAGATTTCGAGGACCGTATCAAATCCAGAAGGTATTAAACAAGAATCGGTACGTGGTTGTAGATGTGCCAAGGTATAATTTATCTCAGAAACCCTTAAATACGATTTTATCTTCAGACAAAATTAAACCATGGATACGAATTCGGAATCTCTCAGATGAACCTATTGGAAATTAAGGTTAAAATCCGTCGGTAAACGTATGGTTTAAATAAAATAAAGTTAAATTAATGACGAAATCAATGATGATTTAAATAAAGGAAGGTTCGGGACGAACTTCAGGTCAGGCTGGCCGAGCTGTAGGCGTTAGCGCCATTGTCACATGCGAGCGATCTATATAGATTATAAGAAAATCACGTCAGATGGTGGGCTGATTGCCAATGCGAGGCGCTGACGTCGGGAGTGACAGGACCGTTGGTTTTTCGGAGTAACCGGAGCGGAGTGAGATATCGGAGTTAAGGAGAATCGGACGACATCGGCGAAACCGCGATCGAACAGATATACTGCCAGTGGGCAGGAAACCGTTGGAA
>NW_012028121.1:12930-17760 GCF_000956235.1 Wasmannia auropunctata
TTAGTAGAGTTTAATTTGTGATTACTATTTTGCATATTTTCTATTTTATTAATTACAATTACGCAGATATATAATTTTTGAACGCATCGATGAGATTCGAACCTGAGATCCCTAGAGTCGCATAATTGTACGCTAACGCTGAGCTAATGATTAATTTGTACAAAGGACTTATTTTTTCCATTATCTATTCTAGGATAATGTAATAAACTGTTTGTTGTCATTGCCAATATTGCCTTCTACAATAACCTTCTACATTCTTAATTTCGTACCTTTGAATTCTGGCGCATAAACAAATACTAAAAGGCCAACAGTAATAGTTACGGAATCGCACATGATTGAATAATGAAACTTCTCAATAATTATGTTTTTTTTTAAATAGTATTGCTTACAGTCTTAGTTTTAAAATATTATTGTATTTTTCAACAACCGTTACTATTTTTTCAGTAAGCATCTACGAATTTAGACTAAAAGTTGAGAATGAGCGAAAATTCTTTACCCAACATTATTTTAAAATAAAAATTTCAAACATTAATTTTTTACTATTGTATACATATACATTGCATTAAAAACATCGTAATGACAGAAACTTCATATAATTCTAACATTATTTTAAGGTAACAATTATATACAATTTTCACACATTGTAGATACATTATATTAACCTAAAATAAATGTTACAATAATTTTCAAAAAAATGTTTGCAATAATGTTTCTAAAACATTTTAACAATGTTCGATAAATTCTATGTTATTATATAACATTTTCAAAATATTTACACAATATTCTTTGAAAATGTTTGAAAAATGCACATGAAATTAACGTTTCTAAATGTTATTTTAATTTTTCTTGCTTATTTCTTGGGATGAGAGTGAAGATATTGTAAGAAGTTCATTTAGAGGTATCACTGAAATTGAACAGACTGTTTTATTGATTTCGTGCAAATTTTTTCGACCTTCCTGCATCGTCTTAATGCTAATAAATCAAACGGAACATTTTTTATATCCTTATGTTATTGGCTGAGTTCCGAAAAATACATAATGCGTATAATGTATTATTTCATCCTTGTTTAACATTTAGTAAATAACATTCGATATCAAAAAGTAATAAGATCCCTAACAAAAACTCTTTTTAAAGAAAGAAAAATTTACGCCAAGTATGTAAAAAGTATCGTACATTATATTTTTCCTAAATCAAATTTCCTAAACCAATATTATTTTTACAAATAAAAGTTGTCCAAAAACGAATTGTTCAAAAACAAATATGAGATCATACAAGTTGCCAAGTATTTCATTAGACATAGAGACAAAAATATTTTTTTAGTAAACCGTTTATACCTTCCAAAAGTATATGCAGCAAAAGTTTAACGCCATTGTCTTTCTAAATAATTTTAAGTTTCATAAAACGGACTTAAATTGATTAAAATGACTAATGGGATTATAATGAACCAGAAACTTGGCGTGTCGGGATTGCATTAATTAATAAGATGTATATAAATTTATTTTATTAATTTATTTTTATAATTTTCTTCTCTTTCTCTCTCTCTCTCTCGCCCATTCTCCTTTTTTTCTGTTTTACTTTCGCACATTTTTTTATCTTTATTTAAAATTCATTTGAATTTTAATTTTACAAAATTAAACTTACGTTCTGCTGCGCACTTAGTCGCTGTCGCTTTCAAAGGACCTGCCATTTCAGCTGGCATCATTAAATCCAATTGTTTAGTCATCATGCCTTCATCTACGCGTCCATTTTTGAACTTAATTGTAAAAAAGATGTAATTAAATAATTGTTCACATAACTTATATTAAATATAATAATAAATATAATAACTCGTATTATTATAACAAATTTTTGAAGATTTATAGTAGTTGTAAATATACATCTTTTTTTTTATTTTGAAGCTCTTACCGATATTATTAATTTTTAAAAATATTAAATTATTTTTAATCGTAAATTTTATTTATTAAATTAAATATCTATATTTTTTTTCTTACAGTTCGCATTGTTTTCATTATGCACAGTGTATAACATTTTAACGGTTGATTATCATCTGGGAATTCGCCTTTTTGTATTCCTGCGACAACTCCTATAAAAAGAAAATATTAAGAAAATTATATTTTGATATTGTAATAAAACTTAACAAATAAGTTATATTATAATATTATAGTTGTGAATAAAATAATTATTTCTGAAACATTCCAAAAACAAATCTCAGCAAAATTTCTGAGAAAAGATGTTCGCAATTGTGCAACATTGCCATTATGAATAATTTATTTGAATAATTTATTATTAGATATTAGAATTAGTTTAGTACTATTAGAATTAGTTAACAATATTGATAGTTAAACCTTTTACAAAAGGTACTTATTACGAGAATTAAAAATTTTCAACAAAAATAAAAGATTTTTAAACCAACACTGCAAATCCAAGTGTGTAAATCTATAGTCATTTTTTACGCATTTATACGCATGCTATATTTTTACACATTTTATCTGTGTTTTACACAGTTAAATGTATATTTTTACACGCTTAATTTTACAATAATATGTGTAAGTGTATAAAAAATATGCATTTAATTGTGTAAAACATAGATGAAATGTGCAAAAATATAGTACCCGTATAAATGCGTAAAAAGTGACTACAGTACACACACTAATTAAATTTGCAGTAAATGTATATATGTATAATACGGATCGATAAAAATTTTATTGACAATAGGACGTTATTTATATAGTATATTTTTAGTATAATTTTTATTTGTATATACGAAAAAGAATAGCATATCGCTGAAGAAAAATCTGTAATAGTAAATAACATTAGATTCACGTTAACAAAAATTAAAACAGAAATTATTTATAATTACACAAGCACTGTTAAATATTTCCGTACCATTAAAAATTTTATTGACAATATAAGACGTTAATGTAGTATATTTTTAGTATAATTTTTATTTGTATATACGAAAAAGAATAGCATATCGCTGAAGAAAAATCTGTGATAATAAATGACATTAGATTCACGTTAACAAAAATTAAAACAGAAATTATTTATATTATAATTACACAAGCACTGCTAAATATTTCCGTATCATGTACGTACGTACTTATTTGATTTTATTTCTATGATAATTGAAAGTTTATTACTTAAATGTTTTTCTATTTATTTTTTTATATTTATTAACTAATTGGGATAATATATTTGTATAATATATGTGATAAATAATTTATTAAATAGTACAAATTATAATATAATTTAATTTGTTGTCAACATTTGTATAAATTTTTACATTGCTATTGTATACAATTATAGATATTATTATTGCTTGTCATTTCGACTTTGTGATGTTTGCTATTTGAGACATACTAACAAGTCATTCAGAAGATTTGTGTTATTATGTCTATGTATCATTATATAACATGTTCCGAAAAGATCAAAGCAACGCTTAAAAATAGATTCTTGAATTATTTTAAGACAAAAATTCTTATACTAAAATGTCTAAAGATATTAATTATAATACCATAAATAGTCAACATTAAAGTAAATTTTAGGATATTTGTATAACTTACCGGGGTCTGCGTGAGTTTTCGACGTACACGTATTTCGTATGGTCTGCGCAGTTTTTTCAATTTGTTCCATTGTCATTGCCTAAATTACAATAAAACTTGATTTGTATATGTTTTTCATATTTCTAATAATAGAATACTACATATGTAATATATTATATAAAAGGAATTATGCAAATATGAAAGATATTTGATTATTTCTTAATAAATAATTTTTTTAAGAACAATAGTAGTATTAAACATTGATTTTAATGTATTTTGAATATATTTTTAAATTATTTATAAAAATTTGAATTATTTATAAAAATAATTATTTATAAAATTTTAAATTATTAATAAATATGTAACAAAAGACTTGTATTTATAATAAAAATATATAAAATCCATAAAATTATTGTTAAAATCTTTTTATAATTTGCTGTTAATTATACACAGTACATTTTTTTATATAGAATTTAAGAATTTTCTATGAGATCTTTTCTAAATAGCTTGTAAATTATTTACTATTAAAAAGAAAATAAAATTTTATCTCAAATATGCACGAATTTCAGATGTAGCTTTGTTATTTGAAAAATAGGTTTGTCTCTTTTATATAATAAGTTATTTAATTGAGCGTATAACCTACAGCATTTGCTTGGTTTACTGCGATCAACGCAACTATAATCGTGCAGATTAATAAACGCGCACACATTTCACAATATTTTCGATTACACGCACAAAAACAGAAATAAATTTATTCCGAAATATTTCCGTTAAAACTACCGTGACTAACTTTCGTTGCTCTTTTATAAAGACTACGGCTGTCGACAGGTAATTCGTGGCTAATATGTTCAGTAGTAATCTCGTTTCGAAGCTTAATTTCGTAGTATTTGTCCGCATAAAATACATACTTTATGTAGAAATTATGTCGAGACAAGGTAAGGAACTTCCGCAATTTGTCATGTCGAAGAAGGAATTGACAATTTGCAACACATAATTATATATTATTAAACTGTTTCAACTGCAAATTTCTGCATGATTTTCAATGTTTGAATCTTTCAATGTTAAATGAAAAACAAAAGACAACTTACAAGGATTTTGGCTTTAATTATATCCAAGCATACACCGAGAGAAAAATATAGTTGGAATAACCATAATTTAACTATAATTTATAGTGAATTTCGGGGATAACTATAAAATTATAATTAATTTTAACCAATGCAAATTATAATTGTCTTAATAATGCATTACGGTTATACATTACGATTGTGTGTGTGCGTGTGTGTGTGTG
>NW_012028121.1:17780-20228 GCF_000956235.1 Wasmannia auropunctata
CTGTATTCTAATGATGTTCTACTGTTTACTATACTACAACTTGCCTGAAATAGGGGAGCAGTTGCTTTAGATGGTCGAATAGAGCCTGGTGACATGATTCTTCAAGTCAATGACATTAATTTTGAAAATATGTCCAATGATGAAGCTGTGAGAGTATTACGCGAGGTTGTGCAAAAACCAGGGTAAGACTTTCGATTGTGATACCTTTATCCATTAATGGTATATAATGTTTTGAAAAATATGAAATTTATTGAGATAAGATTGTGTGTTATATCGTGCTTCTTTTTTTAGACCAATAAAACTTGTCGTTGCAAAATGTTGGGATCCAAATCCAAAAGGTTACTTTACGATACCTCGTACAGAACCGGTACGTCCCATAGATCCTGGTGCATGGGTAGCACACACAGCCGCTATACGAGGCGAAGGTTTTCCGCCTCGTCCACCAAGTGCCACAACATTAACTTCAACTTCGAGCAGTCTTGCAAGTACATTGCCAGATACTGAACGTAAGTTATATTACAGTGTGAGAAATTAAAGAAAGAAAGAAAGAGAGAGGAGAGTTTTAATATTTTACATTGTAATGCAACTTACATTCAATATCTGACTGTGTGTGTGTGTGTGTGTGTGTGCGCGTGTGTGCGTGCGTGTATGTGTGTGCGTGTGCTGGGGCGTACGCGTGCGCGCGCGTGTGCGTATGCGTGTGCGTGTGCGTGCGTGTGCGTGCGTGTGCGTGCGTGTGCGTGTGCGTGCTGTGCGTACGCGTGCGCGTGCGTGTGCGTGTGCGTGTGCGTGCGTGTGCGTGTGCGTGTGCGTGTGTGTGTGATATCATTATTTTTCGTTTACTTATTTTTTAGTTATTATTACAATATAAATAGTAAGCAAATGTTAAGAAAATCCGCATATTCGTGCTCTTACGCACTTTTAAGGGGTGAAACATCCCTTAGAAAAAAATCGGTTTTTTTATTTCAATACGAATATCATCGAAATTACGAGAGATAGAAAAAAATGTTCTGAACAAAATGTTGAATAGCTTTAAAAGTACTTCATAATTATAATTTAAAATAATTTTTTTATTGTTAATTTTTTGTTTATCTATACTACCAATTTTTTTTAATTTTTTAAATTTTTTTTACAAAATTAAAGGTTATTTTAAGACGAATTCAACCATGTGTGGTAAAGTTATTTTCCGAAGTATCAGTTTCGAAAAATCAGGAAACACGGTAGTGGCTTGGTGTCAGGTTTAAACTAACTAAATAAACTATATCAGTCAACCTATATCAGTCAAGCCATGCCGGATCTCTTAACGCGAGCCGTCGCTTTGCGAGCATCCGAGATTATGAGATCTTAATAACGGTCGAACCGATTCATTTCCAAGTAAGCTTAATCGACAGCTTGGGTTCGATTTGTGTAATAAAAGTGCTTTTATTTTTCTTCTACGTGCCCTACAAGCGGAGATATTGCAATGCAAAGTCCGAAATGTAGGAATTTCAGATTAAGAAATGTCGTCATTATCATCGTCGTCGTCGTCGCCCAGTTGCGGGATGGGGGAAGTGTACTTTTACAATTTCTGACGCAAGAGACGTTAGAGCGCTAGGATTTTTAACCTTGCAGCCTCGCATGTTTCGATCGATGTATACATATATATATATCGATCGATTGATGTGATGACAACCTAGATCAGTGTGTGTTTAATGATATTTTTATTATGATTGGTTTCTGCACTTAAATCCAGAAAATATAAATAAAAGCAAGAATCAATCATACTAATTAAAGATTTACTGAGCACTCACTAATCTGTTCTCTCTGCTGAACGCATATATTTTTTCCAGTGACAAGTGAGATTATTGTTACTGTGTGTCTCTTTTTCGATGTATATATATCTCGGATTAATGTTTGCGGAGGATCTTTTACTCGAGAAGAATTACCCCGTTGCATATCCTATTCTTATAATTTTTTTACTTACTGCCATAACAGAAATGTAAATCATCTGTTAGACGAAGATTACAGATACAGATAAGTATGTTAAAAAACATTTCTTATTGCATTATATTTATAATATATTATTGCTATAATTAACTATATATGTATTTATTTATATTGTTAAAACTAATAGTTTATTTTAGTAGAAAGATAAAAGGTCAGATCCATCTACATTATCTCTTTTATTAATTATATCTTTCCGTGTGATAGAGGTTACAATAATCTCTGTCATGAGCTTAGTAAAAAAATCACGAAAATAGGATAACATGCAACGGAGCAATTCTTCTCGAGTAAAAGATCCTCTGTGAACAGGTATTAATCCGAAGTATATCATTCATAATTCACTCAAGGAAAATTTCCCTGTTGCATATCCTATTCTTATGATTTTTTTATTGGGCTTATAACAGATATAAACCGTCTATTAGATGAATCCATATTACAGATAAGGTATTATTATCCAAAAGAATA
>NW_012028121.1:20515-22596 GCF_000956235.1 Wasmannia auropunctata
TTAAATGGTTTATTAAAAAAATATTTTTGTTTCTATGTTTAATCAAATACTTGGCAACTTGTATGATCTCACATTTGTTTTTGGACAATTTTTATTTATCAAAATAATATTTTTGGTTTAGAAAGGATGTAACGTACGATATTTTTTTATATACTTGGCGTAATCTTTTTCTTTTTTTTTTTAAAGAATTTTGGTAGTCGTCTTTTTCGCGCGTGCAAGTTTCGACAGTGCACCCAACAGCGCATACAGCATACGCATATATAAATGGCATGAAAAGTTTTTGCGGTTATTTTAACAAAGTTGAAAGAAAATAAAATAAAAGTCAATTTATAAATAAACATAGACGTTAGAGAATATGTTTATTTTCATAAAAAAGAACTACTAGTGCAGTGATAACACTACTGAAATACAGGATTGGGTAATGGCTAGTTAAAAAGATAAAAGTTAAGTTAAAAAGTTAAATAATTTTAACTTAACTTAGTTAGATTTTAGGCTCTTAAGTTTTAACTTAATTTAGTTATATTTTATTGGTAACTATTAACTTTTGATCTAACTTTCTTGAAGTTACATCCCACTAAACACACTTTGTAACAGTTACCTGGAAGTAACAAGTAATGTAACAATTGTTATGTTAATATTACATCTGAAAGATCATCTGTAACTTGTTACTTTCATGTTACTATTTCAAGGTTACATGTAAAAGTATGTTACTGTAACATAACTTTTTAACGTTAGAGTAACATTATGTGAATATATCTTTGATATAAATGTAACATTGAATATTACCTATATGTGACATATTTTACATATTTTATTTTTTGAATTAGAATAAAGATTTATAAACATTTATTTATTACAATATTAATTGCTGCGTCAATCTACTGTGAATCAATTTTATAATTGCAGGTTTATTATAATAAATAAATATCTTTGTATTTATAAATAACATTTTTATAAAAATATCTTTTTAAATTAAAAAAAAAAATAGATTTCAAAATAAGTAAATCAAATTATTTCCACTTAAAATGGATTACTTTTATTAAAATATTTCTATATTTAACGCTGCTTTACATAATTACATCTTGAAATGACAAAAAATAATAAATTTTAAAATAATAAATTGTAATTATTTTAATTTTTTTAATTTGAAGACATCTTTCCTACAATTTTTTTAATGTTCAAAGAATGTTGAAATTTTTAATGGCAATATATTGAAATAAATAATAGTATATATATAAAAAACACGCATGCGTAAATATATCTATACATACTTTTTTCAATATTTAAACACCCTGTATTTTTAGAAAATGCGGATTATTTATTGTTTATATACATTATTATTTCAATCAGTTTTTACAGTATTTATTTAAACATGAAAGATATAAAATATATAATAGAAAGAATAAGTTCTTTCCACAATGTATCATTAGCTCAGTGTTAGCGTACAAGTATACTGTTCAAGGGATCTCAGGTTCGAATCTCGATGTTTTCAAAAATTATGAACCTGCGTATAAATTGTAATTAATAATTAAATAGAAAATACACGGAGTAGTAAATATAGATTAAACTCTAAAAATAATAATATGTAATAAAATAAAAAAAATAATATGGTATGTGAAAATCACCTAAGTCCCGATATGGATTTAATGTCACACAAGAACTTCCGTTGACACCTGGATCAGGTATACGGGGAAGGTCACTCCACGTATTAGTTTTCAAAAATGTTTATTCTCGACGTGACTTGTATAATACACGAGAAATAATTATACGAACTCGGTCGCGTGAATGATTGTCGATATATGAGAAGACTCGGCTTCTCATCGTCTCGCGGAGGACTCGGCCTCACGATTCTATGAGAAGACTCGGCTTCTCATCGTCTCGCGGAGGACTCGGCCTCACGATTCTATGAGAGGACTCGGCCTCGTGTCGTCTCGCGGAGGACTCGGCCTCACGCTTCTATAAGAGGACTCGGTCTCGTGTCGTCTCGCGGAGGACTCGGCCTCACGGTAACTTTCGAGAACTCGGTTAACGTTTTCTTATGCGTACGCTTCGCTACGAAAATCGTATCTGTTTAGGCCCAT
>NW_012028121.1:24020-26420 GCF_000956235.1 Wasmannia auropunctata
ATAAATGAACTACAACGGTTTATTGAACTCTTAATACACTCGAGCGTATCTCAAACTCGCGTCAATCCAGAGAGTCTACGCTTGCGCTCACTGTTACACTCGCGCCTGCGGCAAAGACGGAGACACTTGCGAGCTCGCGCGGAAAAGAACAACACACTCGTTTATAAATGAACTACGACGGTTTATTGAACTCTTAATAGACTCGAGCGTATCTCAAACTCGCATCAATCCAGAGAGTCCCGCCAAATAACACGTTGTTAAGGGAGCAACCCTCTTTTGTCCGCTTCCGGGGACGATTTCAGTCGGCGCAACTTATGCTCGGCCGACACCGCGAAGCACGGGCGTAACAATACTAAAGAAATCCCCCTTGTATCTTATCTATATATTACTCATAATCTTTGTTCGTTTCTTCAAATAGATGTTACAACGGTCTTACAGTCGTTCAAGATATTTGCTGTAACTCACGAAATAAATATATTATTACTCTCTTCTGTGTAAATGATCATGCTATTCATTATCGCCATTACGTGCTGCTCTAACAGGTTATGAGCCCAGGCTACGGAAATTAAGTGCGAACACAAGAAATAGTGAAGAAGAGAAGAAAGTGAGGTTAACGCCGGAATCGTTCTTGAAAGTTCGACACCACACGAAAAACCGAGGAGATGGCTTCGTCAAATATGATCCGAATAGAACTTCTGAACAAAGAAAACTATGATACATGGAAAATTCACATGGAAGCGATCTTGATGAAAAACGACGCATGGGGACACGTTAGTGGTAAAAAGGTAAAGCCTGAGATTATCCCGGATAACGCGATGTCGGTGGAAGCGGCGAGAACATGGGACGTCGAGGACAAGAAAGCAAGGGCGGACATTATCCTGACTATTAAGTCATCGGAATTGAAACAAATTAATGGATGCAATACGTCGAGAGAAGTGAGGTTCAAATTAAAATCGATATATTAATCGAGTGGACCGGAAAGCGACGTTGTTGAAGCAACTGACTTTGCACAGAATGAACGGCGGCGACGTACATACACGGTCATTGATTCTATCCCTCGAAAATTTTTACAAACTCTGAAGTGATTACTTTTCTACATTAATGCTCATAATCCATGCACGATTAATAAAACGAAATCGTGCTTGGATTATGAGCATTAATGTAGAAAAGTGTTCCCTTCAGAGTTTGTGAAAATTTCCGAGGGACAGAATCAATGACCATGGGTGTACGTAATCATCTCCGGAAATTTTTCGACACGATCGAAAAGCTGAGTGAAATGGAAGTGGACATAAACTCTGACTTGTTAACTGTGATGCTGCTCTATAGTCTTCCGCCTAGTTTCGAAAATTTTCGATGCGCAATTGAGCCGCGAGACGAGTTGCCAATCCCCGAAGTCCTATGCATAAAAATCATTGAAGAACACAATGCAAGGAAGAACGAATCGCGTGAGTTATCGTCGGACGCAATGTTCGCAAAGAAAAGATCGGTCAGACGTCCAAGACATCAAAGGCCAAAAAGTGGATAAAAAATCGATAGGTAAATCGAGAAATGACGATAAATTGAAAGGCGAGCAGTTCAAGTATCGATGCCACTGGTGTAGAAGAGTGGGTCACAAAACAGCTGATTGTACCGAATCAAGAAAAAGCAACGACAACGCGAACGCTGTGGAAGATGTAAATTTATGTGCGAAAGCAGAATACGAACGTACATCAGATGAGCTAAGCGCAACCCTGCCGAAAATGTTCGATTAAAACCGATTATAAAAAAAGTTATCCGAATCGATCGGGATTTTTGCACCGAAAATACGATATTAAAAAGAATTAAAATCACTCAAATCGGATATAATTCACTTTAGACGGATTAGTATCAGGTGATAGGAATCTATGTCAATCCAAACTTCGACGATTGCTCATACAAAAAAAGCAATTCGTCGATCCAAAATTTACTGATTGATATATGAATATATCATGTCAAAATTAATTCAACTAATAATAAAATTTCATATATATTTTATTATTCTAAATGTATTATAGAATTAGTCGAACCAATAACAAGAAAAAATTTTTGAAACCAAACTCGAATTTATGACGAATGTAAGGATTAATACAACATTTTAATGCACGCATATTATTTCAGGACACAAATCTCAATCGAAATAGATTACTTTTTTTTAAATCGGTTTTAATCGCATTTTTTCAACTAACGGTCACCCATCCAAGCCACGACTGCCGTAAACACTGCTTGACTTCTGTGATTGAGAACTGCAGACACTTCGTGATGATCCATGACTACTCGATATTAATATTAGGTGGTAAACTTAGTTTCCGCGGCTCACTTTTAGCTGTCGTTAGTTGTAGGTGTAATTTAGTTTAACATCTGAAACTAACTGCGTTTTAGAAG
>NW_012028122.1:0-575 GCF_000956235.1 Wasmannia auropunctata
CTCATACAATGACAGCAATGCCAATCTACCGTCTGTTGTCCAGACCGCAGCTGTATAGATCGAATACATAACACATACATAATACACATATACATGCTTATTAAATCCGCATCAGCAATTTTCTTAAGACAATTATAATGACGCTTTACCTGCTTCCTTATTTTTCAATGAAATATTATTCATTGCAGGTGAGTACAATTCTTTTTTTCCTTCAAGGAAAACTTCTTTTCCTTCGAAACAGGCATGCTGTTGAACATTGTCCAATGTAGGAATAACATCTTTACAATGTCGACAAAAATATACATCTGCAATAAAAATTAATCCCATAAAATACATACAAATAATGGGTCATCAACAAATGCGTAATGTTTTTAGGCTTATACAATTCCTTAAATAAAAATAACTGAATATTGATTACCGTCTAAAATCTCTGGATCCGGTAAAAAGTTATCCGAAGACGAAGACATTTTTGCAAAGTGAAATAAACAGATGTGATTGGAATATAACCTGCAGTAACCAGTAAGTACCACACTTGAAAAAATAATTTTTTTGCTCGACGTATTGGCACTACTGAA
>NW_012028122.1:12905-13504 GCF_000956235.1 Wasmannia auropunctata
GATTGAGTCCTCTTCAGTACAGATTTCTCTCAAATCATCGCAATATAAATTCCATTTCCGCTTTGCTCCCTCCTTCTTAATAATTTAATCAGGAAATTGATGTGTCAAACTGAAGTGAAATGTCAATGCTGTAAATAAGATCCAAACCTATGTCTTGTAATATAATTCAGTTTACTGAGTCAATTAATTAAAAACGTTGAGTTATATAAAACTTAATAGCATACTAAATTAAAACGTACACAGTGATAGGCGAAGAAAGGAACGCACGTAAGCGGCCACATGTGGACAGTCTCCATGTTAACAAAGGACTGAGGATAACTGACACACATGCGGCGGCCACATGTGGACAGTCTCCATGTTAACAAAAGGACTGAGGATAACTGACAAAGACATTCAAAGTTGTCTACAGTATCCCCTCTTTTTACACTTCAAAGTGTAAAGTTTTTTACACTCGCACACTAAGACATGTCCACATAGACGTTATAAATTAATCAAACCTTTTTAAAATTACTGATAATGTCGCAGTAATATGAATCAAGAAGCTCTGTATCACCCTGTAAATTCAGGCCTCTTGTTTGCTTTTTTATGTAAATCATTTC
>NW_012028123.1:0-2855 GCF_000956235.1 Wasmannia auropunctata
TATTAAAAGTAACTGAAAAGTATAACAATTTGTTACTTTTTGAGTAACTGTAACATGTTACTTTTCAGAGTTGGTAACTTGTAACGGTAACTAGTTACTTTTTGAGAGACAAAAACTGTAACTGTAATTAGTTACTTTTACAAAGTAACTTTCCCAACCCTGGTTACACATAGCAACAACTTCGAATTATATAAGCAGCGACAATAGAAGTTCGACTTATAGAGGTGAACTTCGACTTGTAGAGGTCTGGCAACTTTAAATTCGAGTTGCAGAGATACAAATAATCCATCTAAATACCAAGACAAATAATTCAAGTTAAGGTAAGTTTCATTTCGATTTATAGAGGTTTTCCGCAGTGGAGCGGAAGGGAATAAACAAAATTTTCGTGTTATAAAGGTTTTCGAATTGCCCTGCTTAAAAGATCCGATAGATAATGATAGAAATAGATTTAAACTTTATTGAAATTTTATCTAATTTTGTAGTAAAATTATCGTTTCTATCGGACTCACATTTGAGCTGTTAATATCTATTTCTATCTTTTTTTTAATAGTATATCTTACTTAAACATTAAATAAGGGAAGGAGGGAGGGACAAATAGTGACAGGCGGCAAATAGTGTTATTTTAAATTTTTCCTTTTTCCTGGGTCTATTTTACCACTACTCGTTAATAGAAAAACAGTTCTCAAGCATTTAATTATCTTCTGAAAAAGCCGTGAAAATCAAAAGCCAATTATAGCTAGCGGAGAAGTTTAAAATTTTGCATTTGTAAAATGAGGTAAAACCTGGATCTTTTTTTGATATTTGAAATTATATTTTCTTAATTGCTAAATCGTTGAAATGAGATCTAACTTATTCTATGTCATATAGTATTTTTTTCCTCTATTTTGATATAATTCCTATGCTTGTATATTAATTTTATTTCTCTCAGTAAAGTTTTAAAGGAAAAAGTAGCTCCTGGAGCAAATAATGACAATTTTTAGTTGGATAAATAACTTTTGACAAGTCAAAAAGCTTTTTTAATATTTAAATATGATTTTTCTCATTCATTTGGGATAATATGAGATTAGTTACAAGGCAAGATCCAGAATAAATTTTATTTTCAATAAGAAATACTAGCAAATAAAGTTACTACTATTATTTATTAATAAATAAAAATTTACATATGGCAGAGCATAGAAATTAATATAAATTACCTTATCTAATCAAAATGTCAAAAGAAAGATCGATTAGGAGTTAAGAATTATGTATTTTGTAATTGTCCTATAGGGTGGGACAAATAGTGACAAATGTAGGTTTCAGTTTTTATGAAAATCTAGCACGTATACATGACTTATGGAAACTCTAATTAAGTTTTTAGTATATTTGAAAGTGGAAAGTACTCTTTTAGTGAAAAATCATATCTTGTAAACTTGAAATTAGCTCGTAGGGGAGAGAGGAAAAAATCTGTCACTATTTGCCCCTCCTTCCCTTACTCTTAAATACAAATTTGAACGTGTATGTTTTTATTATATAATTATTATCAAGTTATCTAATTCAAACTGAGAGAAAATTATGATTTGTTACATATTTTATTATATTTGTAAGAAATATTAAAATTATTTATATACATATAAACGACACAAAATCCCTAATATTAAAATATTACATAATAAATCATGCATAAACTGTACAAAAACATTGTATGATAATATCAATTTTGACTATAAATATGGTCAAAGATAAACATTACTTAAAATGTCTTTTAAATTATATATTAAATATAATATAATAAATAAAATATATATAATAAATAAGTAAAAAAAAAAGATAAATCTGATATTTACGAATCAAAAACACGATAAAATTTCATATAGGTTTCTTCTTATCTAATTCTATCGGATCTTTTACAGAGCATGTAGAGGTTCGAGTTATCAAGGTTCGACTATATTCAAAAATATGTTCATAAATTTTTGAACTCATAGAAATCGGACGCGCGCGCTGACAAAATATACGATATAATTCGCCGGGGGAGTTAGTGATTTCTCATCTTTCAACGTCAGCCGCTAACGCGCGCTCGTACGCGCTGCTGCCATAATCCATCGAAATTGCGACGGAAATATTGCTGATCGTGTATCTATGCGGTGTGCATCGTTAGGAAAGTAGAACCGGGAGAGAAATGGCACCTCGGTGAATCTTCCGCCTCCGATCCCTTCGCCCTTTTTTTGCACCGCGCGTATCTCGCCTATACGTATACCCACCTAACGGGAAATGGTCTGTGTGCAACTTTTTGCGCGCCGCATATCTTTCCACCTACACATACCTGGAGGGAATGGCCCGTGCAGAAAACCGCCCATAGGAAGCCAATTTTCCAGACCCTGGACACCACCCCGCAGCCGGCCACCAGGCCGACGATCAGGCTGACCTTCAGGAAGAGCGTCAGCTGCAACGCCCGCCGCCTCTTCATCTTCTCCCGCTGCTTTATCTCGAGTTGCATGCTGCATGTGTACCTGCGTGTGTATATAACGAGCACGACTTACGCGATGCGTGACGTAACCCCTGAACCCCGGGAAAAGGGGGACTGCAACTTTCGCGGGCCGCGCGATAGTTCGCGGGAGAGCAAAGTTTTGAAATTACGAGGATGAAAATGTACGAGTCATCCTAAGTGTAATAAACTGTACGCAGTCCACGAGTTTTGCACGCAGAAGAGCGCAGTGAAATGTTAAAATGTTATATGCGCGTGTAGGCAGAGCTGGGCAAAATACATCATTAAATATTTAAAATATATTATAAAATACAAAATACTAGCAATCTTACAAGGGACCCTCACAAACTGCACAATAGCTGTCTCTTATACACATCTCTGAGCGGGCTGGCAA
>NW_012028123.1:7410-11028 GCF_000956235.1 Wasmannia auropunctata
AGAGAGAGAGAGAGAGAGAGCGCACTGAAGGGCGGAAGAATCTGAAAATAAATAAATGATCTGCGCTGTATATACACGTGGCATTCCTCCGGAGGACGTTTCCTCGACGAACCGCGACGTTTCCGTTCTCCTCCACTCCCGTCTAATATCCCGACGAGTTCGAGCGTGGAAAAAGAACTCCCCGACGGCGCTCCTCTGGCCGTCGGTGGATTCTTTGCGGCTTGCGGGAAAACCGAACCCCCGTCATCGTTACCGCGCGCGCGCTGCCGTGTCTTCACTTCTACCCCTTCGCCTCCGACAACCACCCTGCCCCCCCCCTCTCCCCCGCCCCGGCGAATAAAGTGGGTCGCAGCGGCGGAACGCGAGGAGCCACGACGGAATGCGCATATTGGGAACAGAGAGCGGCATTAACTCACGGCTCCTCGCGAAGAGAGACGCAAATGCCTGGTAATTTTCGCGGTGCGGTAAGTTTTGCTCCGGTCGGGGGGTGGGGGGGGGGGGGGACGAAACGATTTTCTCTTGAACGTTAAGGGCAGATGAAACAAACTGACAAATCACTCCGCGAACCGAGTGTGTAAACATAAAATGTAATTAGTAACAAAGCGTTTTTTTTTTTTTATTTTGATTCGAACGGACAAGTTAGTTAAACAAAAGACTGATACGCGCGTGAGCAAAAAATGCAATACATTATTTTAATATTAAAATTTAATAGTTTTAATACATCTCTTTTTCAGACATTACAAAGAGAATTTCATTACAAGAATTTTAACAGAGAGAGAGAGAGAGAGAGAGAAAAGCGACTAATTATTCGATTGTATTATAATTCGTAAGTACATTAAATTCTTGTTATTATATATTTTCTTATTTTTATATTGTAGTAAATAAAGCGAATACAAAAATAATTGGAAACACATCTTGGATTGACGAGATATTTGCGGTTAACATCAAAATTTGCTTCGACTTGGCTAGACTTGGCTAGATTTGACTAGACAAATCACTTTGCAGACCGAGTATGTAAACATAAAATATAATTAATAATAAAGCGTTTTTTTTAATTTTGAACGAACAGGTTAGTTAAAAAAAGAGACTGATGCGCGCGTGAGCAAAAATGCAATATATTATTTTAACATTAAAAATTAATACATCTTCTTTTCAGATATTTCGAAGAAAATTTTTTAAAAAAATATGATTGGAATAACTATAATTTAACTATTATTTATAATGAATTTTGGGGACAATTATAAAATTATAATTAATTTAACCATGCAAATTACAGCTGCTTTAACAATGCATTATGGTTGTACATTATGATTAATATTATTATTTTTTCGTTTACTTATTTTTTAGTTATTACAATGTAAATATTAAGCAAATGTTAAGAAAATAGTTATACCTACTCTCTAAATTTTCTGGAGTGAATCTCACTCCAAAAGAGTGAAATCTCACTTCAAAGGAGCGAAAATACTGTCACTCGGCCACTTTAGTGGCAGTATTTTCACTCCTTAGAGTGAAATTTCACTCCAAAAAATTTAAAGAGTACTATAATTACAGTTGCATTTACTACATAAAAATATTTATTCTATTCGTCTCATATATATCTTGATATTTTACTATATTAATTAATACTTGAAATTATTATAATTTATAGTATAATAAAATTTTTTCATATTTGGTAGCATTATATATGTACATATAAGGTTGTCATTACTAACATTATAGTAATAATAACTATAAAAATAGTGCTCCTAATTTTTTTTATCATGCAATTATAGTCACAAAGACAAAATATTTTTCTCTCAATCAGTGTAAAAATTTTAACAGAGAGAGAGAGAGAGAGAGAGAGAGAGAGAGAAGCGACTAATTATTCGATTATAATTCGTACGTTTAAATTCCTTGTTATTGTATTTTTTCTTATATTTATTCTGGTATTTATTTGTAGTAAATGGAGCGTATAAACAAAAATAATTGAAAACACATCTTGGATTGAGACATTTTCGATTAACATTTTACTTCGACTCAAATCAGTTAGACTCTTACCAACAGTTGAAGGGAGTGAGATCAACGACGTTCCAGAGATCGTGGCTCTCGCGACTCTGCAAGAGAATCGCCAATGCGAGGCTGATCAACGGCGCGCCCCAGGCGAACAGGCTGTACTTCATGTACGTCGGCGGATCGTCGCGACGCGGCAGCGACGCCACGGTGGCGTACAGGTGATGGCACATCGCCGCCAACCAGCAGACCACCGATACCCGGAGATACTGCAGACTCAGCCCGAGCGAGATGCAGAGCTCCGAATCCTGAAAATCGAAAACGGCGAACATTGTATTTCGATATACCGTGAAAGTCCATTATCTCTCCGTCGAATAAAAGTCAATGTTCCATGTATGACGCAAATGGAGACCTTCGGTCTCCCCGCGCGCTACCTGTAATAACCCAGAAATCGAGACTGTGTAGTTACAACTTTAAAGAAACGCTGCGATTTGTTTCGCAATCGAGATTGTAGTTACAACTTTAAAGTAACGCTGCGATTTGTTTTGCGATTAAAGCAATTAATATATATTTGTATTTGTGCGTTTGAGAGATAAATAATATAAGGATGAAATTAATTCTATAGATTACCATCGGAAAAAGAGTCTAATGCAAATAACGTGTACGCATAAATAACTGCGAATTATAATGTGAGGATTATTAAAATTACAGAGATTGATTCTGATAATTTTCCATGCTATAAATGCGAAAATTAAGTAAATAATTATTCTTAACAAATAAAAGATGTAAATACAAGAGAAATGAATCTTTATATCGAATGCTTTATATTGAATGGCGAATGGCATAAGAATTTCGTCCTCCTGATTCGATTTACGAATACAGTGGGCCATGAATTTCAGAGCTAAAATTATAGAGCTAAGATTGTTTCCGATAATTTTCCGTGCTATATAAATGCGAAAATTAAAGTAAGTAATTATTCTTAACAAATAAAAGATGTAAATATAAAGAAAACGAATCTTTACATTGAATGCTTTATAGTTTATATTGAATGGCGAATGGCATAAGAATTTCGTCCTCCTGATTCGATTTACGAATACAATGGGCCATGAATTTCAGAGCTAAAATTATAGAGCTGAGATTGTTTCCGATAATTTTCCGTGCTATATAAATGTGAAAATTAAAGTAAGTAATTATTCTTAACAAATAAAAGATGTAAATATAAGGGAAACGAATCTTTACATCGAATGCTTTATATTGAATGGCGAATGGCATAAGAATTTCGTCCTCCTGATTCGATTTACGAATACAGTGGGCCATGAATTTCAGAGCTAAAATTATAGAACTAAAATTGTTTCCAATAATTTTCCGGGCTATATAAATGCGAAAATTAAAGTAAGTAATTATTTTTAACAAATAAAAGATGTAAATATAAAGAAAAAGAATCTTTACATCGAATGCTTTAATATCGAATGACGAATGGCATAAGATATTTTTTCCTCCTCATTTGATTTACGAGTACAGTGGGCCATGAATTACAGAGCTAAAATTGATTCTGATAATTTTCCATGCTATAAATGCGAAAATTAAAGTAAGTAATTATTCTTAACAAATAAAAGATGTAAATACAAG
>NW_012028124.1:0-902 GCF_000956235.1 Wasmannia auropunctata
TGGCCGAGAAGAGGAAGGCGGAGGAGGAGGATGTAATCTTTCTCGAGGATTCTATCCAGCTGGCAGCGAAAGAAGCTCGCCCTGAAGGACAAATGGTAACTACATTCCTACCTTTTATTAAATCGCGCAAAAAATCTGCACGCTAACATATATCGTTTCGAATCTCTGTCGTGTCACTCTTGCGTGTACATGATATTCGCAATACGATCAATGCTGGGCATTGCAATATTGCGAATATCATGTACGCGCAAGAGTGACACGACAGATTGGAAACGATATATGTTGTCGTGTTACCTTTTTCCAAATTAAATACTCTGTATCATTCGTGTCATGCTGATTGACATGTATTATTTTTTTCAGACTGGTGATTCTTCGGCGCAGGCGAAGACGAAACAGCGCAAGAGAAAGCGGCTTAAGAGCAGGGGGGAAAGGGAGGAGGAGCAAGTCGATAAGGAGACAAAAGAATACATTGTTCAAAAGCTCTTGGAGGAGGAAGATTGGGAGCTCCTGAAAACGCGCATACTTAAGCATATGTACGCGCGCTTCAAAACCGCGTCTACGCACAACGCGTAGACGCGGTTTCTTTGTATTATGGATGCTAATTTTAATAGCGCTGTGTATATTGTGGGTGGGACCCATAATAAAAAAAAAATGTTTTTCAAAACGTCACATTTCATTGAACCTACGTAACGCATCCATCCCTTCCAATCCTTGCGTAGAAAAATCCACTTAGTCATGATTTCTCGTCGCGACTAAGCGCCGCAGCGCTCAGTAATTGCCTGTACAAACGTTTCGCGTCGTTCTCAATAATATTTGCCACCAATATCTCATTATTCTGAAAAACTCAATTTTACGACATTTCTATTTTCGACCAAATCTTGGCTGCTGTCGGTCCTATATGC
>NW_012028124.1:12473-13850 GCF_000956235.1 Wasmannia auropunctata
AGACGAGCATAGAGTAGAGAATAGCAAAGAGAGTCGGTGTGAAGCAGGATGGAAGGAAAGAGGCAAGGAGTAGACAGAATAGAGATGGCGGACAAGTGTGGAAGAGTGGGAAAGGAAAGAGCGGATAGTGTAAGTAGTGTAGGTAGCGGGGAGGAATATGTAAAGAGGAAAAGAGATATGATAGGTTCGAGCCCGGGGGAGGGGGAGAGGAAAGGAGAGGGGATTTTTAAGAGGAGCAAGATAGTGGCAAGGTCACCGGTGGAAAAGGGAGGCGACAGTGGAAATCTGGAGGAGATGATCAGAGGGATGGGGGAGCAGATTGGAATAGGATTAGAGAGCGTTAGACAAGAAATAAGGGAGTCGGCGGAGAGACAAGAGCAGTCAATGAGGAGAGAGTTAGAGAAAATAAAAGAAGAGATGAAATTAAGAGAGGAGGGATGGAGAAGAGAGAAAAAGGAAATAAAAGAAAGAATTGAAGGAATGGAGAGAGAGTTGGAGAGAGTGAGGGTAGAGAGACTAAGAGAAGCGGGGAGAAAGGAAGAGGAGGGAAAGGTGGGAGGGATAAAGGGAGGGGAATTATGGGGAGAGAGAGTGAAGTTACTAGAGAGGAGATGGGAGAGAAAGGAAAGGGAAGAAAGGAGGAGGAATATCTTGGTGAAGGGATTGAAGGCAGGGGAAGAAGGGGAGGAGAAAGAGATAGAAAAGATAATAAAGGATTTGGATGTGAAAACAAAGATAGAGAGCTGTAGAGTAGTGGAGGCAGGAAGGAGAGAAAAGGGAAGTATGTGTATCGTGAGATTGGATAGGGAGGAAGGGAAAAAAAATAATGCAAAAGAAAGGATTATTAAAAGGAACTAATATATGGATAAAGGAGGACCTAACGTGGGAGGAAAGGAAAATTAAGTGGGAAGTGAGACAGGTGGCAAAGAAAGCGGAGCGGGAGGGAAAAAGGGTTAAAGTGCGTCAAGGGGAGGTGTGGATAGAGGGAGTGTGGTGAGGATGGAATGAAGAGAGAAATGAGCTGAGGGATGGAAGAGGGAGAAGTTGGAGGGATATAGAAAGGGAGACTGGGGAGGGAAAGGGAACGGTGAACGAGAGGAGGAGGGGAGGGTTCATGAGTCAGGAGGAAGGAGGGACGGGGGAAAAGAGGGAAAGAGAGAAAAGAGATGGGAGGGAAGGGGAGGAGTAGAAAGAGAGGAAAATGATAGGGAGAGAACAGGAGAGGGGGACAGGGAAGCAGGAGAAGGGGAGAGGAGGAGAGAAGTGAGAAGAGGGAGAGGAGACATGAGGGACATGGTGCATGAGGGGAGGAAAGGGCTGAAAATTGCATTTTGGAATGTGGCGGGGCTGGGGAATAAGGACAAGGAGTTTTGGAAG
>NW_012028125.1:0-469 GCF_000956235.1 Wasmannia auropunctata
TCGTTCAAATATAAATTACTTCAAATGTTACTAAAGCCAGCTTCGACACCAATAGCAACCATATTACTTATAATAAAATTAACTTACTGTAATGACAACATGCTTCCCGTCCAATGCGCCCACACAATGTGGAAAGTTCCAACGTAGTGCAAACTTTTTATGAATGTCTAGCCAATTTTCTTGAGAGGGTGTTAAGAATACTTCTTGCATGCTATACCATATTACTCTGCATGTCTCTCGAATAATTTTAGATGCACTAGATATCCCAATTCTGAAGGCTAAAGCCAATGATTTCAAGGAATCTCCAGTAGCTAAATATCTAAAGGAGAATTATTTTAAAAATTAAAAAAATTATATTAATAAAAAACCCAGAAAATAATCAAAAAGAAGTGTTTTATGATTTACCGAATTGTGAATGATAATCGAACTTCTGCACATATTGGCTCTCTTAAATGTGTTGTTTGTCGCA
>NW_012028125.1:3107-3509 GCF_000956235.1 Wasmannia auropunctata
ATACGAGCTTGATAGAAGATAAAGAAAATTGTACAAAGGATCTGAGTAATAAACCTCAAAATATTTCCACACATGATAAAGACTGTAAAACTACTGCAGAACTTGAGACACAAACCAACGACAGTTCGACGACAGTAAATACCTTAAGTCAAACAGATGTTTCAGGATCAAATAATGAAAAGGAGAGTTTCGCATCACCAAATTTTGACACTACCATCACAGACAGAAAAATCACAAACATTGACAAACTGCCAACGACAGAATTACTAGACTCAGATTCACCGTTTACGAAAACATACAGTGATTTTGTCAAAACAAATAAAGCTATGCTTTGGCATGTTAGGATGGGCCATTCATCCCTGAGCTACCTGAGAAAATTGCAAAAATTATGGAAAGACAATA
>NW_012028126.1:0-434 GCF_000956235.1 Wasmannia auropunctata
TGTTGGTTATTCCGACTTAGCGTTAGCTGTTCGTCTATTAGTTTTGCGTCATCCGCATCCATTATGCCGAATAACGTTTTTCCGACGGTGCTTATGGCGTCTATTAATCCGCGTTTGTTATTGGTTGGTTTATACAATCCGTCAAGGTGATTTATTAGTATTGTCAGCATGTCATTGTCTTTTTCCATTATTCGCAAAATATTTGTACACATTTGTTGTACGTTCGTCGCGAGTACGCTTCGGCATCGGTCTTCGGTCCTGTGTAAGTGATTTTGAATCTGCCGAAACCTAACACCTATCGCGGCGATGTCTAAACGTATCGCGAGTCTCCACGCGGACTCAGCTTGATTAAGTTGTCCGATTTCTTCGTAATATATGCCGGGAGTGTGTGTGAAACTTTCCCAGCGGTAAGAGTGTAGGTGTGCCGGTGTCAT
>NW_012028126.1:12785-13307 GCF_000956235.1 Wasmannia auropunctata
TCAAGTGTAACTTTCGTGGTTACATTTGCGATATCCGGGCTATCCCTCATCAGAGTAATGTTGACACTGGGTAAAAAGGTCTCTATTACAGTGGTTTGTACTCGTAGTTCTGATTCGATAATTTCATTCGCAGTTATCAGTTTGCAATTTTCTCGTAGAGTTATCTTGCCCGTGCCAACAATATTTTCTTTTTTATCTGGGTAGCCCTGACATTGCACCGTGGTCGCTTCTGCTGACGCGGTGGAATATAACCACGAGTCTTTTGTTTTTACCCACATGATGCTACTGGCGGTTTCAAAAATGATTTTGCAATTTATATTTTTTTCGCCTTTCGTGTACATTTGTACTTCGCACGCGGATTCGGCGTTAATTCTATTTATAACATGTTTTTGTTCGCACACATGTTCAGTATTTATAACTACGCAGTTTTGTAACTCGTGTTCACTTAACACTATGTATGTGTGTGTTTCCGCGTTTACAGCTATCCACGGGTTTTCAACTTGTATTGTCGCAAAACTCTTA
>NW_012028127.1:0-2451 GCF_000956235.1 Wasmannia auropunctata
TGGCCTATTGTCTCATCTTACACGATCGCGTGATTGAATATTGTCCATTATCTAACGTTGTGCGCAAAATCACATAAATTGTCACGTCTGCAAATATTCTCATCTTTGCCGAGATAAAAACTGCGACAATTCGCGAGGGGGACACAGTTTCGATAGATTACTCGTCACGATTGTACCAACGTTTGTAGATCTGCAAGGATTCACCGTTGGGAAGAGATTTATCGTAAAAGAAGTGGCGGTCCTGAGAAGAGGTACAGTTCTTTCGCATTACATTTTTGCCATGGAATTCTTTAACAAAATTTGACAAGTCTGGCGCTTCCTGGTTGATTGCTTATCACCATGGATTAAGATGGGAAGACGGGATGATTCCGTACAGCATGGCGAAACGCCTGATTGCAACAGCTGTGTTTGGTGAAGAGAATGATACCGATGATGCTATCGTATACGTTAAAGAAGATCAAAAACGAGAATGGCTCGGTGATATGCTCGATGCGAGAGATGTAGTCATTGAAACTCTGGATGCCGATTACGAAGATGTAATTTCTTTGGATAATCTACGTGTTATTAATACTATGCGCTGTGGAAACCATGTTAAGAATTGCGCATTACAAAATGTATTTAAAATATATAACTGGTGGTTACACCATCAAATAAAGCAATAAAATGTATAATTTTAATATTATAATCAATAAAATGTGAAATTTTTAAAATTATGTTTCGAATTTTTTTCCTTCCCTTGTAGTTAAGATCGTACATGCATATGGCACTACTACATATCGAGATGTGTGCGAGAATACTAACACGTTCATATTTATCTTTGATGCAGTTAAAATTTCTCCCTGCAATGGCCGCAAACGAATAAGATATTTCTATGCAGTTAGGAACGATAGCGATTTGATAGAACAGGGATATCGGTTCAATAGGCGGTTTGACAGGCGGTTTGACAGGCGATTCGATTAAACAGACAGGCAGTTTGACAGAACAGCGGTATCGGTTCGACAGAATAGCGATATCGGTTTGATAGGCGGTTCGACAGATCAGCGGTATCGGTTCGATAGGCGGTTTGATACGACAAGGATATCGGTTCGATAGGCGATTTGATGATGGTTTCATACTATGTGTCTTCGTGACATTACCATGACATTGAGATGTGACGAATGCTGACACGTTTTTATCTTGACTCGTATAAAATATCTAATGAAGGTCGCGAAAGAATATGATTTTCTTTATAGTTAAGGCCAATAGCGGTTTGATAGAGCAGACAGGCAGTTCGACAGAACAGGGGTATCGGTTCGACAGAACAGGAGTATCAGATCAATAGCTGTTTAACAGATCAGCTGTATCGGATCGATAGGCGGTTCGATAGCAGTTTCGTAAAAGTGTTTTTTATTGTTAAAACTGTTTCAATAGTGATTTCATTTATATTCTTTATAGCTGCTATCATTTCGGGGGAGCGCGTGGTGTGTGATATAACGTATATATCAATATCATCCTCACGGTGTGGTTGCGCATTATCAGGTAGGAGAGATAATTATTTCTGTGGCTTGCATTTTTATTCGCGGGTTCTCGAGCCTTTGAGTATATTAAGTCAGTCGATTAACAATCGTTGATAAGTCAATCTCTCAGTCTATTATACAGTATGAAATGTATAAATTGCGAGAAGGACTTTGTGCCCAACACCTGCGACAGGCTGCTTCAGGTCATGAGGATAGTTTCTTGAGGGCTCTGGCGAGGGCTAGAACGTCGGAGCCTGAGAGTTTGGCGTCATCCAGGACGCAGGAAGTTGAGGTGAGAGCCATGACACCGGAGGTAGAATTACCTGAGAGTCCGCGCGAGGAGGCACCGCTGCGCTTCATCGTGGACGTGACCACAGGTAGAAGAACAGTGTGCTTCTTCAACTAACGTGAGTATTTTTTGATAGCTGTTTTCCTTTCTTCTTCTTTTTTCAATTTTTGTAAATATGCGCCTGCTTTGTCTGTTGCAGATAGCAACGGACATGCGAATTTGCGCCGGATACATTTAATAGTTTTTTCATATATTCTATATTATAAATTTTAAAATAAACATTTTTTATATTTTTAATTATAATATTCTTTTTTCTTTTTCCTCTTCCTCTTCGCGAACGTGCGCAACGGGAGGGACGGAACGCGATAAGCGCGGGTTGGGACGGCGGGCCCATAGTCTAGTCGATAGAGATTCCACATTGGAATGGATGTAACGTGAAGTAGATAATTTTTTTGCAGAAATTACTTCCTCATACCACACGAAATGAGAATATCGATATGCGCCCGCGTGAAACCCTATGGAAAATTTATGGGAGGGGTAAATGTATGAAAAACGTCGAAAATGACCTATTTTTCTTGATATTTCTCTTAATAACTACGTTATTAACGCTCTTAAGACAAAATTGTATCAGTACCTTTTTTGTTTGTTATGAAATTCTCTACAAGA
>NW_012028127.1:4313-4897 GCF_000956235.1 Wasmannia auropunctata
CCGCGAAGTAAAAGAACACCGCGCGCCTCAGTCTGCTCTGCTACGCCGCTTTCCTGCTTACCGATTCACGGTTCGGGTACTTACCGCACAGCTGATCGGACGACCAACTTTACTTGCAATTTTCTCAGAAACCAAAGCCCATTCACGCTAACCCTTTTACCGTGTTAGTACACGCAACCCCCCCTTTCGAATAGGCTATGGCTCATCTCATTCCGTATTTTACAGTTCGTGGCATCTCCTTGTTAGTACGAACAAATAAAGATATTTCATGAGGTTTTAATACAAAATAGATATATTTACATTTATATCACAGTTGGACGTGTACTTTTGCTCTTTTTGGAATATTAATACTTTTTTTTAACAAAAAGTAACATTTTTTTAAAAAACTGTATTAACTTTTCAGTTTTGGAAAATTTGTGGCTTTTATTACAAAATTCATGTTTAGCTTGTTATCGATTTAAAAAAAAAAATTATCAATTTTCTTGCCTTACTTATGGAGATAATGCGTAATCAGTAACGGAGCGCATTTTGAACACGCGAGCTCAGAAATGGACGCTCATCCCCTCCACTGGCTCTCAGCTCTC
>NW_012028128.1:0-358 GCF_000956235.1 Wasmannia auropunctata
TTGTCGTGTATGCCGACCTGGAATGTATCCTGACAAAAATGGAAAGAGATCCGGAAACACCGAGCTACAAATATCAGCATCATCAAGTATTTAGCATAGGTTATTACGTACACTGCTCGTATAATGACGCGTTATCGACGTATCAGTTTCGTCGCGATACGGATTGCGTTGCATGGTTCGCCGATGAATTAAGATGTTTAGCACACAAAGTAAAATCTATTATATCCACTAATGTACCCATGGCAGATTTCACGCGAAACGATTGGGAAAGATTTCACAACGCCACACACTGTCATGTGTGCGAGAAACCGTTTGCGCCTGACGACTCGCGAGTACGTGATCACTGTCATTTGACTGG
>NW_012028128.1:11945-13277 GCF_000956235.1 Wasmannia auropunctata
CGACCGAAGCAGATCGAAGCAGATTTTGTAGTTTTGTGCAGTTTTGCGATAAGTTTACAATTTATTCTACTTATTCTTATTTCTATAACTTCTATTCTTCTATTCTTTTTATAAACCTTTTATCTGTTATATTTCAAATTAATAAGTTTCAGAGTTATTACAGTATAGAGTATATAAGGTAATTAGTATATAAAATATAAATAGTTATTGTAGTGATTATTAACAAAGTATATTAAGTCAAGATGGTACGGACATGCTGCGTGCCTGGGTGCAAATCTAATGTGAAATCTGTTCCGTCGCACAGATTTCCTAAAGATTCACATAAAGCAATAACTTGGCTACAAGCAATTAAACGAACTGATTTAATTAGTAAGTTTAGTATACGTTGGTGTATAAATATTCATAAAATCTTGGATAGCATTATTTTACATGTATGTACATAAATGTTACATATATGTTTAAAAATAATCTTTCATATTACAGATGCATCGTTACAAACATTAAATAATTTGAGAATTTGCACATTACATTTTACTGATGATTGTATAGTAAGTTATGCAGCACGGCGAATTTTGAAAGATTGGGCACTTCCAAGTTTACAATTACCATTCATAATAACTGAACAAGATAGAGCTAGTACTAGTAGTAATATTATTTTTAATTTAGAAAATATAGATGTTCAGAATAATTCAACTCCACAAGTCTTATCTACAGTAATTGAACAAGATAGAGCTAATATTATAAATTTAGAAAATATAGATATTCAGCATAATCCTATTGTAATGTCAGTACCAAAGCAAATCAATGCAAACAAGTCAATGCAATTAGCAAGCCAGTGCAAGCAGCTCAATGTACAATCATCAGTTTCCATTCAAATTAGACAAAAACTAAGACAGGTCAAGAAACAATTATATAAAAAGAAGATTCAAATCTACAAGCAACGTAAACAAATCAATAAACTACGCAAGAGAGATAAATGGGAAGAAGTAGTAACAGATTTTTCATCTGCACAAAGAACGTTTTTAGATATGATAAAAACAAATTTAAAACGTAAACCAGAGGTATACTTGTTATAATTTTTTATTATTGACATAGTTTATACCGATGTTTTATTACATCGCATATTAAATAATAAATAACGTGATTATTAACGTGTTAAATATATTGACACGCCGGTCATTTGTGATTAGTATTATTAGCTTTAATATAATATATATAATTTAAGATTTGTAATTAGGATTAACATTGACTTCACGTAAATTGACAATAAATAATTTTGTTTTTACCCAGTGAGAAATGATCATCAATTCGATGTCGAATCGATGTCGAATT
>NW_012028129.1:0-690 GCF_000956235.1 Wasmannia auropunctata
CTAATGACGCGTTATCGACGTATCAGTTTCGCCGCGATACGGATTGCGTTGCGTGGTTCGCAGACGAATTAAGATGTTTAGCACACAAAGTAAAATCTATTATATCCACTAATGTACCCATAACAGATTTCACGCGAAACGATTGGGAAAGATTTCACAACGCTACGCACTGTCACGTGTGCGAGAACCGTTTGCGCCTGACGACTCGCGGGTACGCGATCACTGTCATTTGACTGGGCGATATAGAGGTCATCCGGCACATTCAAATTGCAACTTAAATTACCAAGATTCACATTGCATTCCAGTAGTTTTTCACAATTTGTCCGGCTACGATGCGCATTTTGTTATCAAGGAAATAGCTGAAGCATATCAGGGGCGTGTAAATCTACTTCCAATAACAAAAGAAAAATATATATCGTTTACAAAAAATGTTCAAAGCACCAAGGATAAAAAGAATCGAAATACTTGTATAAAATTGCGATTTATCGATTCATATAAATTTCTTAGTTCCAGTCTCGACAAATTGGCGTCAAATCTTAGCAAAGAGAAACTAAAAATATTGCAACGCGAATACTGTAATTTGTCCGCAGAAAATTTCAATCTTCTCACAAGAAAAGGTGTATTTCCATACGAGTACATTGACTGTGTCGAAAAATTGAATAATAAATGTTTACCACCGCGCGAATCGTT
>NW_012028129.1:8451-8893 GCF_000956235.1 Wasmannia auropunctata
ACGACCGCGATAACGTGAGATGCTTGTGCTGAATGAGCAGGTGAAACGTACAGAAGACACAATTTTAACTGGAGAAACAACTGTAAAAAACATTCGACCTATCAAGAAGAAACTCACTGCTTCCAACATTGAATTTTTAAAATCTTTGGGTTTTACCGTGTGTAGTATCTGAGATGGCTAATATCCTAAACATTGGAGGGGAACCAGTCTTTGACGACAGCATCATCAAGATTGATACTCACACGTACAATCCATATGCTAATACAGCGTTTGGGCACAGCGATGAAATACAAATACCCATACAACAGCAGGATTTATACACAATACCAAGTTTTCTCTACGTCGAAGGAAAAATGTCGATAAAGGAAAAGAAAGAAGGTCGGTGACAACGCTTGCAAAGAATTGCGTAACGTTCATGTTTGTATGAAATTCGATACGAACT
>NW_012028130.1:0-473 GCF_000956235.1 Wasmannia auropunctata
TGCTGAATAACTCGGTGAAAAAAATCGTACAACGCTCAACAAAAAAGCAAATTGAAGGTAAAGATTCACTCTTTCGAAAACAGTAAACTGCATTTGTGTGCGATTTTTAGTTTATGCCATAAAGCCTTTTAAATTTAGTACACATTTTTGGAAATTTGACGCATTTTCATTTGGACCTATGTAATTCCATAAAAAATAAATAGGATCCTTTTCTGAAGTACCGATTTGGAAAGTAGAGATTTCAAGCTGTAAAATGCTTTTTTGAACATCTCGATACGATCATTTTTGACAAAGTTACATTCTCTTGAATTTTGCCTATTTTTGGAGGGTAGAGTAAGTGATGCTTTAATTTTGTTGAGAAGTGTAATTATAATGATATCGTAGAAGTAAAACTAATTTTAACAGATTATAGGGAAAAAAATGTGCTCGTGCAAATTTAAGTTTCATTAATAATCGCCCAGTCGGCTTCTGTC
>NW_012028130.1:12249-14460 GCF_000956235.1 Wasmannia auropunctata
CGACTAATACTATCAATTTACCAAAACGTTTACTTCGTGAAAAGTTAGGCAGGTTATATGCTCCAAATGAAGGCAGAGCCAGATGTACAATAAAGAAATGAATATAGGTGAGTCGTTAAAATCAAATTTAGAAGCCTAAATAAAAATACATTTGTATCCTACAAATTCGTGTATATGTATGCGTGAGATATATTGATGTGGTAATAAACATGACACATCACTATACACTACTACATCAATATCGCACGCATACATACTCACAAATTGTCGGTAAAACAGCGGATTTTTGGAGTTTGATCTAGGGTTTAGGATCCTCTTAAGCTAAATAAATCTTTGTTTCCTAGAATGCCTAAATCCGGTAACAAATTTTTCATATAAAAACATGTATAAATACACAAACATACTTAAAAATACATAATTATATATAATTATTTGTTTATTGTTAATTATATGCGTAATATGGCCATACATATTCATATGTGTTTCTTTTCTTTGTAAAATTATTGTTTGGTACAAGAAAAATAATAAGGAAAAAACATAAAAAATAATTAAAGGAAAGAAACTTATATAAATATGTATGGACATCTTACGCATATAATTAAAAGTAATTATATATTCTTATATATGTTTATATGTATTTATATATGTTCTTATATAAAAAATTAATTTTTTACCGCGGGGATCTATAAAAATATGTATGAAATTCCGAATTTGTTACCAACTTTTATATGGATACTTAATTAGATATAGAAATAAGATAGATATTTCATATACAGATTTGTTATACATTCGTGTTTACATTACGTTTCAGTTACGTACAAGGAACTTGTGTTGCGTTAGAGATAACGATTGCTCCACAAAGCGCATTAAGGATATCTTTCATTAGCAAAGTCATATGATAAGGCCGACGCGTGGCGTCGTTCTTAATCTAGGCACGCATGCGCCCGCGTATGTGTGTGTATGTGTGAATATTAGAATATGAGCGGATCTAACAGTAAGCTTACTTAAGGAACAGCGGCTTAAGATACTATGTCGCAGATATATCCATCCTACGCCATAGCTGTCGGCAAATTTCATGCGGATACAAACATCCTGTACTGCAGTGTATATACGAAATGTGTCACAAGCGCGTTCTTCTTAATTGTGCAATTATCCTGCGGGCGTAATGACGCGTAAACCGGGAGCGATTTATTTTTACGGCGCGTTTTTAATTTTATAAAGCTATTTTAAGAAGACGCTATATTTGTCACGCTCCGATCGCTACCGGTATATTTGCGGGCGCGTATATACAGTCGAATCTCGATAACTCGAATCTCAAGGGAAGAGAAAAACTCTTCGAGTTATAGAGATTTCGACTTAACGAAATTCGAGTAAAAGAGGGATAACATATGAAAATTCGATTTACGAAGGCTTTGTACGAGTTTATAGTTTTCCGATTATACAGTGGAATACTCGATAATTCGAATCTCTACAACTCAAAAACTCCTATAAGATGAAAATTTTGTTCATTCCCTTCCGCTCCGCTGCGGAAACCTCCATAAATTGAAGTAAAACCTACCTTAACTCGAATTATTTTTTAGGCATTTAGATATATATTTTACCTCCGTAACTCGAATTTAAAGTAGCCAGACCTCTACAAATCGAAGTTTATCTATACCTGTATAATTCGAAGTTGTAGCTATGTGTAATCGTGAGTAACAGCCTGGTATTTAGTTTTATGGTTACATTTATTATATATATGCAATAAATAATTCACTGTTAAATATTGATTTTTTTTACTCTAAAAGCCATTACAATTGGAAAAATTTAAACTCTGGAAAAAATCTCCGTAAGTCGAATTTTTATATATCAATTCTCTTTTCTGATAAGTCGAAAACTCTATAACTCGAACAGTTTTTCTGGTCCTTTATGAGATTCGAGTTATCGAGGTTTGACTACTGTAATGGCTTTTAAAGGAAAAAAAAATCAATATTTGATAGCGAATTATTTATTGCATACATATAGAGATGTAAATAGAAAAAAAACCAAATTGTCTTTTTTTTTCATAAAATACGTTTTTTTTTTTTTTTTTTAAGAAAGAAACATAAGCCTCGTTTTTTTCTCAAAAATTTGTTTTTTTCAGCTATCTATTTAATATCTATATTTTGCTTAATATAAGTTAATTTTTTATGATTTTTTATTTTATAGATAGTAGATTTAAATTATCATCAT
>NW_012028131.1:0-669 GCF_000956235.1 Wasmannia auropunctata
TCTCTCTAATCGCGCCCTCTCACCCTCCGACAATTCTATTAATCCCCCCGTCTTCCCCCCTTCTTGTGGGGTCCGTAAACTACTCGACGCTCTCTCTAACGTGGTGCCGTCGGTCGCCTCCCCCTCCCCCGGAGGGGCCTCGCGATTACACGGATATTCCAACGCGAGGATCTTCGGCGCGCTTTCCCCCTCGCGCTTCCCCGATACCGGTGGCGTCGCGTCTGTCCTTTCCTCGTCCACCAGCGAGGCGGTGATCACGCTCGACACGGAGTTCGCGGACTCCTCCTCAAACCGGTATCGACGCGACGGACAGTCCTCGAAGATCCACGCTCTTTGCACAAAATTCACTACAATCCCGAAGGCCGCTAAAAAGTCCATGCCCAGTATGCACGGCAAAGCTAACGTCGGCAGCGAACACACACGGAGATTGCGGGTTCTCCCACCAAGCGTTATCGGAATCTCGGTCTCTCCCCTCACCCGCGTCGTCTGATTCGTGGCGGTGGTCACGCGCGGTCCGCTCCCTGAGCGAAACGAAAATCCGGCGTCCTTAAGCAAATCGACAGCTTCCGAGCCTAAGAAAGTGCGACTTGAGCCGGAATCCACCAATGCGCGTAACTCCCGACCCGACATCGTGACGCGTAAAAATAACAGAGAAGAGGAGCAATTTGG
>NW_012028131.1:7943-9087 GCF_000956235.1 Wasmannia auropunctata
GTGTGCTCTTCCGATCTGTTTTAATTTCTTGTTATCTGTTCCCTTGAAGGAATTTGAATTAAAATGATCTGCACATAGGCCGGCACGACGTAAAGAATTGGCAGTCCATTTTTCTAATGCTGTATTTCCTGAAAAATTAAAAGACGAGATTTTTAAGTTTTGTTGCACTATAGTATTAAATTGTCTTTTTCCTTGTTTTTTTACAGACACAGCTGGACAAAATATATCATTAAAGTGTTCAAAATACAAAATACAAATTGTATTTCATAAATACTATTTTAAATACAAGTATTTGAAATATGCCCAGCTTTGTTTACAGATAATATTGTTTAATCGATCTAACATAGTTCCATCAGATATGTCGTAGAAATGTTAAAGAAGTTAAAAAAGTAAAAATTTATTAAATAAGTAAAAATGCGAGAAACGCATCAAGTAAAAAGTATTTTTAATATTGTGTAAAAAGTCAAAAATTAATTTATATAATATTTACCAAAATATGATGTCAGCATCACAATGCAAAATATGATTAAAAAAAAAAAGTTTATAATTTATAATTTCTATTTTTTGAAATGTCGCGTTGGCGACATGTACAGTTCGTGCCATTAATGCCTGGGGTCCGATTTTAGGGTCCACGTTTCGTTCTTAATTATTTTTACGTCCATGACTAAGCTGCGTCAGTAAAGTGCATCAGTATAGTGCAAATGTGTTTTGACAGCTAGCCGATGTAACCTCAGTTTTGAATCGCATGTTTTAATATATATAACCTTGCAAAAAGGTTAAAGCTACCACCAACCGGTGGGTGGAGTAAAATAGAAAAAAAGTTTTAAAACAGAAAAGTACATAATTATAAAATACATACCCAGATAGCAAACTGCGCACAGTCTGCATGCAGATTGGCAGCAAATTCGAACAGATTCTGGTAGCAGAACCATAGCCATCTGTGTCCGCATTAAGCTCAGGATCTGTCGACAAAGTCTGTTGACACGATATGTCAGCAGATTGCAGACAGAAATTGAGCAAAATCTGCTTGATATAATTTGACGACAAATTGGGAGCAGAAACCGGACAAAGCCTGCAAGCATAACTTGACAGCAGATTGGTAACAGAAATCGAAGCAGATTTTGCAGTTTTGTAAGCATTTAAA
>NW_012028132.1:0-933 GCF_000956235.1 Wasmannia auropunctata
TGTCCATGCACTTACCAATATGAAAACTTATCCAACTGCACAATTGATTTCTTTTTCCTGCGGTTTCTTCGTTTTTTGCATAAGAATAATTGACTTGTGTTTTTTTTAATACATAATATATGCTTAAGTTGAAACAGAAAGAGGATATGAGACGAGAAAGAGGTGATGAGACGAGACAAAAATATACATCGAATATAGGTGAGTGTTTTTATTCACACATTATATATTCGTAGAAAAACGTTACTTGTATTCGTTTATTACACAGTAATGGTATCGTAGAAAGATTCTGTGGATAGGTATTAAACTGGAGAAACGTAAGCTGTACCTGAATATATCGATTTTAAAAATAAAATTTCATTATTCGACATTCGGATGAATTTTGTCCCGGTGAATTGGCTGTCTTTAATAGCTACAAAAAAACATTAATACATTAGTGTAATTGTAATCCATCAATTTATCAGTGGTGTTCATCGCATCGCAATATACAAGTTTCCAAATTAATTTTTTGCATACAAATACATTTCGATATACTTTATATCCTTATCGCTTGTATAAATTTTGAAAACATTGAAGGCTCTCGTCAAATGTCTAATGTGTACATAGTATAACTAGTATAATATTATTCATTTTCATCACAAATTTAATCAAAATATTCAATTAGTTACGACGAGTTCTGTTCGCTGAAAGTAACGATCTTATATGATTTTTATCTTGATGCTTCTATTATTTTCTCATATAATTTCATACTGAAAAAAAGTAATTTTGCAATTACAGCGAGAATTATTTAGGCACGGAAAATTAGCTAAAACGGATAAGTGATTAGTAAGCACTGCGATATCACATATGTTTTGTACTTAATCGATATAGATAACAGAGACAGAAAATATATCTGAACTATTTGTTAAATTTAGCAAGAAAGTTTTTCTATGACGT
>NW_012028132.1:4078-4992 GCF_000956235.1 Wasmannia auropunctata
GACGTGTGCTCTTCCGATCTAAGAGTCACGAGTGAAACTGAGGCATAGGCAAACATATGGATTAATCACCTTTTAAGGCATAGACTACAGTTGCTTACAATATTGATGATTATTGATGACGGTGTATGCATGGTCTAGCATCTCGATGTCTGTTTGCAAGTTCAAATTGTTGTTTTGTTTGTTAATGTGTATCATTTCGCTAATAATTTGTTTCTTATAATTTTTTTCGATATCAAAAATCTTAACATTATTCAAATCCGTATCATGCCCGCACTGTAATCTATGTTCTGTTATTACAGAATGATTGTCAGTATTTCTGTTAATATCTTTACGATGCTCATTAATTCTGGTTAACAGTTTCCTATCTGTTTGTCCTACATAACTTGCATCGCAGTTAGAACATTCGATCTTGTAGACAACGTTTCTCGTAAGATTTTTGGGTACGGAATCTTTATGTGCTTCGACAATTCCGTTAAGCTTATTAACACTGTGAAATGCCATTCTAACGTTAATATCCTTAATAATGCCTTTAAATCTCTCAGAAATATTATGTATGTAAAGAATGATAAACTACTGCATTTCGTTCAGTAGATGTATCATTTTGTAAGAAAGATTTTTTGTTTATGAGGCATTTGATTCTTTTTGAGATGGTCTTAAATATCTAAAACCCAATGGATAATCATTGTTCAGTAAGATCCTTACAATAAGAGCTAAATTTTTTTGATGGAATTCAGGATTAGAAAGCAAGAAAGCCCTATCAACCAACCCTATAATTGTGCTTCTTTTTTGAGAGAGAGGGTGTCGAAACAAAAACTGAGATATCTACTCGAAAATATAGGTTTTTTTGTACCAGTCGAAAATGATTTTATTATTTTTTATAATAATTGTGTTATCCAAAAAATTTATTCTGTCAC
>NW_012028132.1:6827-16325 GCF_000956235.1 Wasmannia auropunctata
ATTATTTAACATAATGACAATTTGATCTGTACCATTGTTACATCACTGAGGATGGCCAGATGGATGGCCGAAACGTTTGACAATAAATCTATATACGCGGAATAAACGTGTGTTATTCACTGAATTTATCATTGCGCAACAATTACCGTACACGCATTCTCATTAGCGTATTTTTTTAAATTTTTGAATTTTACTGGGAATCCTTAGAATTATTAATTTCATATTTACGTTTATGAGAAACAGCAAACGGTATCTCATAGAACTTTCTGTAAATAATAAATTGGAAAGTGACGATTGAAAGTGTAAGCATCGTGAAGTTGTATGTACAAATGGCTATTATTGCAATGACAAGCTTGTGTCGTATAAAAAATATATTTTTCATTACGAGAACAGTATCGTAAGATTAAGATTTATGGTAATCGAATTTGCATAAACTTGAAACAACACGCAGACAACATTCCGAAATTCTAATGAATGTATTCGTAAATTCCAATTTAGATATAATTTTTCAACAAAAATTTACCGGAAGTAAACTGTTATCGCGTAATAGATTGCAAATCAAAACAAACAATAAGACTCTAATTTTTCACATTATTAGATACGTCAAATCGCTCAAGCGCGCCTTGTGTCCATGCGCTTACCGATATGAAGGCATATCCAAATCCACAATTGATTTTTTTTTCCTGCGGTTTTTTCGTTTTTTTCATAAGAATAATCGACTTGTGTTTTTTTAATACATAATATATGCTGAAGTTGAAATAAAAAGAGGATATGTCGAGAAAGAGGTGATGAGACGAGACAAAAATATACATCGAATATGGGTGAGTGTTTTTATTCACACATTATATATTCGTAGAAAAACGTGACTCGTATTTGTTTATTACACAGTAATGGTATCGTAGAAAGATTTTGTGGATAGGTATTAAACCGGAGAAACGTAAGCTGTACCTGAATATATCGATGGTAAAAATAAAATTTCATTATTCGACATTTGGATGAATTTTGTCCCGGTGAATTGGCTGTCTTTAAAAGCTACAAAAAAACATTAGTGTAATTGTAATCCGTCAATTTATCAGTGGTGTTCATCGCATCGCAATATACAAGTATCCAAATTGATTTTTTGCATACAAATACATATTTGTATGCAAAAAATCATATCCTTCATATCCTTATCGCTTGTATAAATTTTAAAAATATTGAAGGCTCTCGTCTAACATATATATATTATAACTACATCATTCATTTTCAGCACAAATTTGATCAGAATATTCAATCAGTTGCGACGAGTTCTGTTCATTGATAGTAACAATTTTATACGATTTTTACAAAATTTTACGAGCAACGATTGAGTATTCTCAGAGAGAGTACTTGTTATTTTTGCCACAGTCGAACCAAAAATATGTTTCAATCTTATACGATTCTTTCTCTCCTTTATAATCGCTGATATAATGAAATTCTTCAATTACATTTTTTTTTAATCGTTTGACGAAGCTTTCGAGACGCCTATACAATCATTTGGTGAATAAAATACAGCGCGTCATCGTTTTCATAAAATTGTAAAATGATAAAGCGCTCATCGTCAAGCGCGGCGTATTCAAAACCGTGAGCGAGAAATGATTAAGAAAATCATCGGGCTACGTATTGAACGTTGAAATAAAAAGAAACACTTTAAGAACGTCGTTTGCGATGAATTAGCAACGTTTGACACTAATTATTCTAACAATCCAGTAATTTTGCATTGAACAATCGCGCACAACGTCACGTTTGATCCGAAGAGTCTATCAATAAAACAAGATTTATAAGATCGATGGTCGTTTGATTGCTGCACGAATAATCGCTTGTTTTACAGAATGGTTAGTTGTCATTACGTATGTAGATCGGATGCGATCAACTTGGATCTAATCCGCGCGCTATTAGTATTTTGCACACGAGATTGTACGAGAATCTATACAATTGTTGACGAGGACATCGACAAAATGCGAACTTTGCATATTAGGCATTTGACTCAGCGCAAAGATTTCTTGATCGTTCGAGATTAAATCGTTGAGAATAACTATTAGATTTTGTTCAATTATTCCTAGTCACTTATAAGAAAAAATATAATTTTATTAAAGGAACTATTACAACGCGTTTTCTCTCAATAACGCACACAAGACGAACTTGCCCGCAATGAAATAAGACAAAGGAATCACTCATTAAATATTTTTCAGAATCATCATTGAGATAATTCGTAAATACACATTTAACGCTTCCAACGCTTTTACTCTATCATTTCATCTATAAACTTTATAAAATTAAGGAATCTAACCACCCTGAAATAATTGATTTTTTTAATTACATTTTTTGAAAGTTTGAACTTTTACAAATACTTTTAAGCCTAGAAGTAAAACCATTCTGTAATATTCTGTAATATAGAAAAACCGTTTCGAATTTTCTTTTGCGTTTTTTCTAAAACTATATTTTTCAAAACGGGTGTAAACTTTTCTCAGAAATTAATAGTTCGATTTACTTTATTTTTTACAAGCATATTCTTAAGAAAATTATTTATCGTGTTGCATAAGATTTTTTTGATATGTTAATCCATTAATTTATAATAAATTTTTTAAGTTTGAATTTTAAGGTAAAAAAATTTTTTTTTCAAGATCTTTCTACAATTTAAAAAAAAATCACTACGCAACACGATAACTATAACATTTGTTTACAGGAAAATATTTTGTTTTTTTATTTCACACCACTCTCCTCTCCGGAAATGTTACACCCGTCCGATCCTGACGCGACAAAGAAGCTTTGCAAGAATTGTTCTGCAGCCTACATTTTTAGCTCAATCTTTTCGAAAATTTTCAGATTTATAGTTTTAATGTTGTGTATTATGCTCCTAAAATATAAATTAATACTACACAGCAGTTAATTTTAAAAAAATTTTAATTTATGCTTATTATAGACTCAATCAGGGTGATTAGATCCCTTAATAGATTATTCTGCCATCAATTATAGTAACAGCGTTAGCGCACACATGGTTACATCGACATTACCGATAATCACATCATCAGCTATCACCAATCGCAAGTCGCAAATAGTCTTCATACAAAACATGTTGAATGTCTTCATGTTAAACTTGATGAAAACTATGTCGATTTCACATTCTCACGATGGCAGAATTAACGGGGGCAGACTGCCATATCGAAGAAGGTGTTCGAAAGTACTCATTGTCAAAACCGCAAGCTTTATCAACTGAAGAATCATTTTCCATTTCGTCGAACTATTAATAATAATAAAGAGATAGCTATTTGTATTAATAGTTCATAAAAAAAAACCAAATAAAATTAGTTGTGTAATAATTTTCCAGCTTTGTTTTCCATATCAATGGAACGTCGATCCATATCTTCCTATCTATCCATCTTCCTATCTATCCATATCTTCCTCGTGGATTGACATTTTTCTTCGTTTTTCATTCTGCCTGTCGTTCAGTCCCGGCGTAAGGATGAGGCGAGCGAGGCGGTTGCCCACGGCGCCGTAAGACCCTTCCTCAGTCTATAGCCCTGCTGTCGTTATCTAATATTTTGGCTGGAATGCGCATTTCGGATGTTGTTCGGCTGAACAAATGATGCAATCCCTCGATATAGTGCTATGTGTTCGTCTGGACTCGGTACGCCGCACAGATGCATAGTGGGTGTAAGCAATAAGTGACTTGATGAGGCAAACAATGTTCTTGTTCTGCAGCACATTTGCCGGATCAACGGATGTAATGTCGGAATTAAGAGACGCAAAACACTCTCAGTTGCTTCGTCGGTCCTGCTTATTGTTAGGTGCATTATTTTGATTAATGTCGAGACATCTTTTATAGAACTTTGTCATTTCGTCTTTTATATGCGTAAGTTGCTTCTGTAACGAAGATATTTCGTTATCTTTTTGCTTCACTACCTGATTAAGTTGATCTTTTTGAAGACGCACTTCTTGAAGTTCGCGAGTTAACTTTACGCACTCGCTCGCTCGTCGTTGCAGATCGTTCTTCGCTTGATCGAGACCGTTTTTCAAGCTTGCTTGCAGTCTTAACGCCTCTTCCAACTGTTTGCGCTGAGCAACACTTGATTCCGATATCGCTTGTCGATGCATCAACAAGTTTGTGAACGTTTGATTGAAATAATCGTAATGTTCCTTGATGAAGCGTTCTTCCTTCGTTAAAAATTCCTGTTCATCGTTACGTGAAGGTAACGGTCCGACGTTGTTGGAAGTAACGTTGCCGTGCGCGGAGAACGACTGATTGTTAGTATTGTTACTATTATTGTTATTATTGTTAACACTTAATTTCGCTTGTTTCGTGGGTGGAGCAGTGGACGACATCGCAATTTTACGTCTCACCAAAGATTAACCGATTCACACGTAGGAGACGAACTGGACTGTTGTCCAGGCAAATGAGCAAAGTGAAGCTCGTAAAATCCCCTCTCTTCGAAATATTTTAAGTGGGATCCCGCTTGACTGAGAACGATATCTTTGTCGCTCTCTAAAGAGTGCGTGAGTGTTAGTGTATATCTATAACGCTGCTCAACTTACGCTGCTAGCTGGCGGCCAACAGTAAGTCACGATCCCTTCTTTCTCTCTCTGCGCTCGCTTATCGTTTCTTCTCCTTCTGATATATCCTAATGAGATTAAAATATTATCTTAATATTTTAATGACAACTCTCAACATTAGCTAGCAGAACCGTGCAAAGGGAGGGTGTACAGCTAGCATGCACTACACCAGGGCACTCAATGTCAAGGGACCCCGAAATTTCACTTAAATATATTTATTTTTTATTGTTTCTATCTAAATCTCTATCCAATTCAATTTACAAATTATATTCATTTATATTTCATTTATATTATATTTTATAATTTATACTTTATACAAACGTTTTATATTGTCTAAATTCTTCAAAGCTTTTTTAAAACGAAATTTATGAATAGGTGAGGCCCCATTTTTGTACTAGGGTTCCAAAAACCCTTTGCATGGTCCTGCTGGCCAGTGTCATTCGTGATCCTTACTGATCGCTTTTAACAAACCAAGCACTGACGCACGAGACGAAGGTGTTGTTTTTTAATTCTATGTGCCACATGTAAGATAGCGTAAGCAAAAGTAAGATTGGATAGTAAGATAGCAAAATTTATTAAAAATACTCAAAATTGTACTTTAATTTTTTTAATTCAGAAGTAGGAATAACTGGAATAAGGCGGTTTCTAATCCGGGAGCTCCGAGGTGGGTGCGGAGCGGTGGGATCCTGCGATGCAGGGTACCCAAGGAGGGGGATGACGTTATAGGGGCAAGGGATTCGCGGGGAAGAGATCCGTCGCCGCTTTGAATCTTTTATTCATTAAATTTTATTGCTTATATTTGTTTTTAATAAATTAAATATTTTGATATAAGAGGAAATGCGCCGTCGCCGCAATTTTCTCTCCCTTTTCTTCTCTTTTTAATTTTTCATCAGAACTGTCTGACCACAAATCAGAGTCTGACAAGCTACTATTTATAACTTTCGTAGCACAATCAGTAGCATTTATGCATTAAAATTTTTAAAATAAAATGTGATTAAAGATATGATTTACAAAGAATTTTACATCTAATCTAATTTTTAAATAAAACTCATAGATTAAATATTTTTAAAATATTGGTTCTTATATCAATAAAATTTAATATCTCAATAAAAATATAATATTTTATTCAATCTAAAAATTTACATTTATTACATTTTAATTAATAATATTACATTTTATTTGAATATAAATCTATGTTTAAAATCTTCTTAATTATCTATTGCAAAGAGTTCTTGATTGATTCAGTTAAAGTTTTGTCCAAATTTTCTATTGGAAGATACGATCCGAGCAGATATTCGCGCAGGTATCCATTCAGTAAATTTAGGCCACATGACTGCAGGTAAAAAAGCAATGCACTAACTGCTGCTAATCGAATGCACTCATAGTCAACGTAAAATCTATGGACAATACGTGTTCCTTGTGGCCAGTGATAGCCGCCTTGTCTAAATTTGGCACATCTGACGAAACTCGCGGTTGCGTATTTGTGCATTCCTCATCAACTAATTTTGAAATAATACACGTGTAACGTAAAAGTGGCCGTATTGTCTTCGGTTAGAAGCAAGTGCCTAACTAAAGAAGAAGAAGAAGTGGTGACCGCTCTGCATCCCGCAGAAAATCACGCAGAATGAGAATTCTTCTATCCTCATTATTCAGCAGTGTTAAATCTTAAAAATATCAAGTTCTCGATACGCTAAATCAAATTTAAAAAATCGAGAATCTCAATGCCGCAGTGATTTCCATCAATGTGTATAGCATCGAGAAGAAGAAGAAAGGACTCTCAATCCTCTCAATACGACTCACAGATCAAAAAATGGAAAAGCCCGTCAACCTGCTGTACCTTAAAAATAGCAACAATGAATATTTCACATGAATCAAGAATCTGTCCCGCCTCGTGAGCTCACAAGTGAGCAAGAAAAAGAATATTAAATTCTTTTGCGACAGGTGTGTATCCATTAAATAAATAAAAATTATAAAGAATATTTCATCGCTCTTTCTTGAAGAATAATAAATTATACAATATTTTTTGCAGACGTTTGCACTACTGTGGCTCAAGCGAGAAATTGAAAGCTCGCGTTGAATTACAGAGAAATAAACGACTGTGCCGTCAAATTACCGAGCGACGACGACAAGTGGCTGAATTTCAAAAATTGCAACCGAAAGGAACGAATGCCGTTTGCCGTGTACGCCGACCTGAAATGTACCTTGGAGAAGACGAGGGAGGAGGATCCGATATTAAGTTTAGCTACTTCTAGCATCATTCATAAGGCAAGTAATATGTGTGTTATATTATACTGCTCGTACAATGAATGACGTTATTCGCGTATTATGTATATCGATTTCATCGCGATAAGAATTGCGTCGCGTGGTTCGTCGAAGAACTTATAGATTAAGCGCATAGTGTATATCTATTTTGTCCGTTAATATCCTCGTGACAGATTTCACGCGGGACGATTGAGAAAAATTTAACAGGACTACGTACGTGCGATAAACCATTCGCGTCTGATGACTCGCGATCGCTGCTTCTTGACCGGGCGATTCAGATGTCCCACGCATTCAATTGTAATTTAAGTTACAAAGATTCGTATTGCATTCCCGTAGTTTTTTACAATTTATCCAGTTATGACTCACATTTGTCAAAGAAATAGCTACAGCATACGATGTGTGGACGCGTAGATCTATTTCCGATTACAAAAAAAAATACATTTTTTTTATAAAACATGTTAAAAGTACGGAAGACAAAAATAATAAGGAAACTAGCGTAAAATTGTGATTTATCGATTCCTTCAAATTTCTCAATACTAAATTTTGACAAATTAGTATCTTAATTTCTCAGAAAAAATAAACTATGAATACTGCAACGCGAATATTATAATTGTAATTTAGTCTATAGAATTATAATTTAGTCTATAGAAAATTTTAAAAATTTACTAATGCATAAAGGCGTGTTTCCGTACAAATACTTAACTACGTCGTAAATTTGGAGCAGACACGGGTATTGTTATGTGTATCGGTGGGATGTGTTAAGATATATCACACGCGTAGTTTCGCTTGAAATTGTTTATTTATGATTTATACATTGACTGTAAACTATTGCGACAACGTTTAGGGGCGAACTTGTGCCCTGAGTCGCACTGATTGTTCACTGTTAATATATATTTCGTGTGTCGCGACAACGCCTGGGGGTACGAGTACCCTGAGTCGCGGTAGGACAACACCTAGGGGTAAACGAATTTACCCTGAGTCCTGATATTATATGATACGTGTTTCGTGGTTCGAATCGTGTCGTACAGACTAACTCGTGTCGTATCTGTTGATCGACCACAGATTATCCAATGTATCCCGAAAACCACGCGAGGCCGACGACTCCAGTCAATAGCCGGAGTCGTCGGCCTCGCGAGGTTCTCGGGATACATTGAAGTTTTCGAAGCGTGTTTCTCTAAATATACCCACGCATCATCCCCTCTCTTTTTGCTGTCATGCGCAGACGTCTCCGCTCTCGGGCTTCCACCTCTTGAGCCACCTTTCTCACACAACCGCGACAATCGCGTCTTTCAACTGATCGGCTTTAATTCAAGCCGTAATCAGGGTGAAGTCACATATATGGGATGCGGAACTGCGGAACGTTTATGATTGGTAGTAGTTCACACCGCCGATTCCGCCGTTTTTTATTCCGCAAGTTTATTTTTTAGCGGATTCCGCCATTTCTACCGATGCGTGAATGTATGCGTATGTATGTTTGTAAATCTAACCTAGCTAACGAAGCTACTTAAGTTGTGTTTTAAAATTCATTTGTAATTTTAATTTAGTGACGTTACCTGTGCGCGAAACCGAACGCGAAAAAATAAATTTCCTTTATGACACAAGCGCAACATCAATTTCTCTCCTAAAATTAAAAACGCTTAAGGACATTGTCTTGATATATGATGAAAAAATTAAACTCACAGGAATAACGGGTCATACTATTACAACAATAGGAAGAGCTTACGCGATGATTCCATTACGAGACGGCACAGTAAAACATCCGTTTTACATAGTAAAAGATAACGAAGCCATGGAATATGGTATACTAGGGGCCGACTTTATTAAAAAAACATATTATTATATGCGACAATCGAAATCAACAGATTCGAATCGGTGATACAAAATTTAAACTTCGCCCATATAAGCGAATGATGTTAAAGCCGCGAAGCGAAACTATTGTGCAGGCACGGCCGACCGAAATATAATCGGCGTGACACGAGCGGAAGAAACAACGCCCGGAATATTAATCGGGAATTACCTAGTAGAGCCTCACGAATTTTCTTGTCCCGTGAGCATTCTAAACACCACGGAGAACGCAACAGAAATACAAGTACCACGTACATGTAATAATGGAAGAATTAACAGAAATAACAAAAGAAACCGTCGAAACGGAAAATATCATTATATTATAACGCAAATTAATGATGAGGTCAAACCATCCCGCGAAGAGAGAGTCAGAAATATTTTGAAAATTGATCATTTAAACTCACAAGGGAACACACGGAAGTGTCCCCCTCCGATTTCAATAAGCTTTGGATATGTTAAACTACAAACAAAAATAAGATACTACAATTTTTGCATTCGTGCTGAGTCGCACGTTAAGGAGTGAAACATCCCTTAGAAAAAAATCGATTTTTTTTTTAATGCGAATATCATCAAAACGAAAGAAAGAAAAAAATGTTCTGAATAAAAGTTGAATGGCTTTAAGAGTACTTTATAATTATAGTTTAAAATAATTTTTTTATTGTTTTTTTTTGTTTACCTTTACCACCCAACTTTTTTTTAATTTTTCGAATTTTTTTTTACCAAATTAAAGTTTATTTTGAGACAAATTCAACCATGTGTGTCAAAGTTATTTTCCGAAATATCATTTTTCAGAAATAATTATATACGCCTCTGTATGCACAC
>NW_012028132.1:17330-18157 GCF_000956235.1 Wasmannia auropunctata
GAGTCAACGTCCTGAAAAGGACGATATTACTCGATTGTGCTAACCAGCGCGATCGTTGGTCATGTTTTAATCAGGGAACTTAACCCCTATAACTTGGGATCGAATCTGTGCGATTCTCCGGGGCGAAAAGAGATGTGAGACGGGTGAGGTCGCTAGTTAAAATAAAGAGAGTTGCATTTAAACTTAACAATCGAGTTTATTACAATCTAAATTAACATAATTCAGAGTATCTACAAATTTGAGTATGACAGATTAATTGAATGAGTTTGGTAGGCTTTTAATTTCATTTCGAAATGTTAAGCGAGGTTACAATCAAATAGTTTATTATTAGCCTAACTAAGTTTATGTCTGAATGTGTTAAGGAATTATATTATTATTATATTCAACGAAATTTATGTTAAGAAATTATATTACTATTATATTCAAAGAAGTTTATGTTAAGAAATCTGTCTCTCTCTGTCTCTGAAACCAACGTTAGAAAGTAAGTTCAGAATTCTCTAGTTGTCAAGCCTCGACGGAGATTCGCCGCTCCGAGTTACCAGCAACTCGAGGAGTGCGCCGACTTCGCGTGTCACGCGCCAACACGTGATCGAACATTCCTCTCGAGCGTGATCTACGTGACGTCGACCCTGTGCGCGAGGGAAAAGAAAGTCAGTCGTCGTAAGAATTTGGCTCTTGTCGGTCGATGCCACGTCGCGTTTGAATGTTTTGTAAGTGCTCGCGAGGGCGAAGCTGCGTCGCGACAAGATCTCCGTTCGCGGTTAAGATCTCCGGACTCGCGGGATGGACATCTGGTCCATTCTAACAAGATCTCCGTCCGCGACCGA
>NW_012028132.1:18842-29431 GCF_000956235.1 Wasmannia auropunctata
GCAACAGAATGTTATAATTAAAATTCATAGTGCATATTCGAGAGTTCAAGGGGTTAGTAATTCGGAAATTAAAACAATATTTGAGATTACGATTACATTGACTTGAATATAAGAGGATGAGCAGGGGAGTGAATATCGGAAATTACTAAGATAATAAACATTATAAGCGGATAAATATGTCTATATGTACATATGTACATTTTAATGAAGTCGCCATTATTCTTCGGAGAGCTCCTCCAGCGTGGCGGTGGAAGGGGGAAAGAAATTGTAAAAAAAAGGACGGGAATTATATAAGGGAAGGGGGAGCCATGAAGAAATAGTCGTATGAAAAATAGAATTGAATCGTGAGGCCTGAGCCTAGCGGCGCGGCGAAATCGGAGAAAAGAGACGGATTTGCCGTTCACTAGTTGAAATGCCGAGGGCGATTAGAGACAGGTCGCGGAACAGACCACCGAGGGTCTCGAAATGATTATTCGGGTGAGGAAAAAGAGAAAACTTACTTTTTGCTGGTGAGACGTCGGTTGTTCGCTGCCCTTGGCTGTGTTGCACGGTATCTCGGATCGCTTGCGCACCTTTTCAATTAACTGAACTCGCGGGTGAAGATTCGCGGCGATGTCTAGCGAGGATGTTACTCTGGGTGAGAGTGATGTCTTGAGCGCGGATGACGATCTGAGAAGTCTGAAATCTGAACGGCCTGAGAGCTGAGCGGTCTGAAAGAGCGATACGGGAAAATTTCCGGTTTATATAGGAAATCTCAAAGGATGTGGGATGTTTCGAGTTGAAAGAATTAAAATCTGATTGGCAAGATGATATCGATGAGGTTATTCCTGATTCGTTAACCTTCACTTAATCTAGTTTAAAGTAATTCATTCCGCCTTACATTGTTAAGTCTTACAGCTATTGGTTGGAGGTGCTACAGATTTCGGTGAGACGCTACCCTCACCATTTCGATTTTAGTTTGATTGGTTATCCAATGGGGCTTCGTTCCCCTATCGCGATCCCGGAGTTTGGGGATACCTACTTCTGCTTAACAAAAGCACTGTTTTTCTGGATTTCTATTAGTCATCAATTTCTCATCTTATTGAGTGATCTTGAGGTCTTGAATTCCGGTTGGGGTTTTAATAGTTGAAAACAGATAAATCACCTTTTTTTCTGAGGATAACTTTCCCTTTTTACGAAATTTCAGAAATCTAGAGCTTGTTTTGAGATTAAATTTTATTACATCCCTTTGTGCCGGTTCGTGAATCATCGACCCTTGGCTGAAAGATTTTATAGTTCCGCTGCGATGGTATGTCTAGATAATATTTATTTTTCTAATCTTGGAACATATGGATCTCGGGCGCATTTTGAAATCGGATTTTACTGTCGCGGAAAAAAAGGTTTTATTTGTTTTCAAAATTCTTCTGTTAGAAACATTCTTTTGTTCGTTATTATAATGTTATTTGAAATAAATCTTTCTAAATGTTTCCTGAAATAAATCTTCCCAAGAAGACAGACAACGGTCGATCTCGTTGAGTCGATATTTGTCCACCAATTGATGACCAATAACTTTTATCTTATTCTAAGCCCTTTATCTGAGCGAACGTTCGCAAACGGAGAAATCGTGGAGTCCACCGGACGTAACACTAGCTAAGAACAATTTAGAAAAAAAATTTGTATAAATTGATGAATAATGCAGTAAAACCATGGAGAACGTGCGCAATCACATCGATGTGCAACTCTTAACAAAATGGGAAAGTATAGATACGGAGGAAATAATTGCGCGGAACCGAATTTCTATAGCCAAGCGTCTTTTTAGAAAATTTGGTCGTAATCGAAATGCACAAACTCGAAGTGAAGTTCGACAAACCATTCTATACGTGTGTATGTGTATTCTCGACATATTCAAGACATATTTGTACGAATTTCATTACATATCACCGTAGTTTCGCGAGAAATGTAAAGTTATGCACAACGAGACAGATAGTTTTATATAGAATATAGAATACGACGATATACAGGGTGTCCCAAAACTCTTAACTAATATTTTAAGACGTGAAAAAGAATGAAATTTTGAACTAAAAGTTTCTTATCAATTTTGGCTCAGACCATTAGTTAGAGAGGCATTAACGAATAAAGTTAATCAATCAAATCGAACTTAGCCGGAGTACAAAGCAGCTTATCATACCGTGCGGCTTTTCGCACTTACTTCTCTTGATTAAGATTTTATTCTAAATTTATTAATAAATAAGTAAAAGTTTTAATAAGTTCCTGGCCGATAAACATTTCCTCATGGAAATAAATAAATAATAAATAACAATAAAAACAATTAGAAATTAGATAAATTTTGAACTGTAATTTATTCTTACTTATTTATTTATTTACCTGTCTTATTTATTGATTGATTTATTTGCTTATTTATTAATATGAAAAATTAGAATAAAATTTTTATCGAGAGAAGTAATCGCGAAGAGCCGCACCACCGCACAGCATGCTACGCTCCTTCATACTTCGGTAAGCCCAATCTAATTGATTAACTTTATTCGTTAATAACTTTGTAAATAATGGTCTGACAATTGTGAGCCAAAATTGATACAGGAACCTTTAGTTCAAAATTTCATTTTCTTTCACGTATTAATTAAGTATTATCTTCAAGTATTAATTAAGAGTTTTGAGACATCCTGTATACGAGATCATACTAATGTATAAGATATTCGATAATGTATAGGATATATGAATAAATGATCATACTAATGTATACGTTATTCGATAATATATAGGATATATGAATAAAACTTAAACTGTAACCGACTCAAAGATTTAAATCAATCAATCGCTCCGTCGCATCCGCACCAATCCTAATTAACTCAGCCTAATTAACGAACAATAAACTAAATAACAAAATATTTAATTTATTAAAAATAAATAAAGCAATAAAATTTAATAAATGAAAGATTTAAGGTGGCGGTGGCGTATTTTATCTTATATTAAAATATATTTAATTTATTAAAAATTAATAAAAGATTTATTTGAAATAGGTGGCAGGCTCCTTGCTACTATGACGTCATCTTCCTGGATACCCCGCACCGCAGATCCTCTGTTCCGCATCCACGGAGCTCCCGAATTAGAAACCGCCTTATATTATTCTACTTTCAGATAATCGCAAACGGAAATATTGTGATCGTATAAGAGAATACTCGAGCACAATCGATTGTAACGTTTAATTATACCTTTTTTTCGAAACTTTTGTTTTTTTCATTGATTTTTGGTTACAATAACTATTTTTTTATACATCATCTAACAAATAATACTAATGAATTTTAAAGATTGTGACGTTATAATATTCGTGGATTATCATAAAAAAAGTTTAGTCGGGGGGGGGGGGTGAGATAATATATCAATTTCATCCTTTTGACTTTGATTATTTTATCATAGATAAATATTTATCTTTTGTGCATTAAGATAAATATTTATCTTTCGTGCATTAAAATAAATATTTATCTTTATTGCAATTCTTATCGTCGGCATCGTCGTATGTCAATCAACCATAAAGAAGGCACTTGTACGGAGAGTGCGGAGTAGGAACTAGGGGGAGGTTCTGTGGTGCGGGGTACCCAGGGAGGGAGATGATGTCATAGGAGCAAAGTGTCCGCGAAAAGATACTCTGCCGCTGCCGCTGCCGTCGCTTCTCTCGTCCATTTCAAATAAATCTTTTATTAATTTTATTGCTTTATTCATTTTTAGTAGATTAAATTATATTTTGATATAAAAGAAAATACGGCATATTGACATTAAAAAAAAAATCACTTTAATTCGTCGAAAGCAATTAATACAACGTTGACGGCGATGACAATATCATACGTTATCATAATTACTACTAATATTGTGAGATGCTCGCACTTTATCGATAACGTCTGTAATATCGCAAAGAAGCTAAATAAGGATGAATAAGTGTTTAATTGTTAATGATAGCGAAAAAAACAGACCTTCTTATCTATTTAATTGGACGACTAAGGAATGACGATTAAAGAAGAAATCATTAAAAATACAAGGTATATGTATTGCTTTTGCGACAGGACACAATTAAGGTAAAGACATTTTAAATTTCTCGAAATTCTTATCATGTTATCACAGCTTGTAATATTAATCTGCAATGCGCAAAATATCCGTACTCATCAAATCGACAAGATAACGATAGTTGAGGTAGACGGAAGGAGGGGGAATTTGAAATTTTATTTTTCTACGCAAAGGACTTCCAACTGGTACTGATTGACTGTCATAAACAAATTTCAACTCGCGATCCTTGTATCTTGTAAAAGTTGTCGGTAATTTGGATCATGAATCCAAATCTTACATTAGGTTTCTATCTTGCAGCAACATTATTGTCAATATCGATTACCTTAATTTTAATGAGATATTTCTTCTCAATCATGTCGATATAAATGTGTTAAGATATTGTACGTATATCTCTAGTTAATTGTTGCGTTGTCCAATTCATGTGAATTAAAGATGCCAAGCGCAGGTTTATTGCTTTCCCACATATCTATGTATGATTTTGATCCGCGCTTAAAATCACATCGTAAGTGTATGATTTGTTTATACGTAACCAAATATTAATTGTAGTTTCAAAGTATGTACTCATAAATTGTCCGTGATCCTCCGCGTCATCAGACACATATATCGCATATCTTTTTACAATCTTATAAAAATGCCTCGTTATATCGATATCATTATACACGAAGATAAAGATATATATTTCAACGGTATTCTGGACAGTGATTGTTGTAAATAGCAATTAAATTATTTAATAATTTTTACCTTTATATTAATTTTTTATAAGAAAGAATATAAGAGCTAACGAGCCTGACTGTTCTTGTTAATTATATAAACTAATAGATGCGTAATGAACAAAACATAAAAATAAAAATAATCAAACGTTTCGACCTTTAATATGGTCCTCTTCAATGAATATACATTATTTATAAACGAGTTAAAACTAAAAACGTCATACGTAATATTCAACGGTAAAACAGAAGTTAATATACAAATTATTTACGCTAATTAAAAAAATCGATGGATATTAATACGCATACATTAAAAATAAAGAGAATATTTGTAACATAATACTTAACATAGATAATGTCATAAAAGAATGGTTGTAGAAGCGTATCTGCGGAGATTCCATGAACAGTAGGTTGTCCAAAATACTTAGAATTAACAGATCGATTTTCTTATCGATATTCTATAGAATTCCTGGAAACTTCCTTGACCTGTTAATTCTAAGTATTTTGGATTACCTATTACTCATGGAATCTCCGTAGATATGCTACTACAATCGTTCTTTTGCGACATCATCTATGTTTAAGTATTATGTTACAAATATTCTCTACATCTTTGACGACTTGCGTATTAAAATCCATCGACTTTTTTAATCAGCGTGAATAATATATATATTAACTTCTGTTTTATCGTTGAATATTATATATAACATTTTTAGTTTTAATTCGTTTAAATAATGTATATTCACTGAAAATAATATTAAAGTTCGAAACGATTTTAATTTTATTTTCATGTTCATTAAGCACCTATTAGTTTATATAATTGACAAGGACATCCAGTCAGATTTATTAGACCTTATACTCTTTCTTATTGATTTTATATCTTTGGAACCAATTACATTAATTTTAATTATTAATTTTTTAATTAAATGTATATTTAATAATTCTTATTCTTCTATTAATTTTTTTAATTAAATGTATACATATAATCATTTTTTCATTAATTTTTATAATTTTTTAATATAAGTTTTAATTATTATATAATTTTTTTGTAATTTAATTATCTCCAAATCTATCTATCCGAAATTCAAAAATGTTTATTATACTTCTTCCTTCTATAAATGTTGCAGTACTGGAAGTATGTGTAGGAATTCTGCAGCGTGCGGAAATAAATTTTTTGTGTGTGTATACTTCGGATACATAAAGCCAATTATGTGAGAAATGTAAGCTTGTAATCAAGCCTCGAAATACGCGAAATATATTCCTTGATATTGCACTCAATATATTGTATTCAATATTGTCATTTCAACGAATCTCATGCAAGAGATTTTTTTTTCTGTGACATATAATGGATTAAAAGTAAAGTTTAAATGTGTTACATTTACTACTCTTGTAGGAACAAAAGGGAATTGACAAAATTATATATTATTGACTATAAAATTTAATGTATATGAACATTTAGAATGATTAATTTAACAAAACTGAAATTAACAATTACGTGTAATAAGCATAGCTTACCTTTATAATATCAAATAATAAATCTCGACAATTTAACAATTATTTCAAAGAAATGTTTACACTTATAGAGGAATATGTGTTACAACAACGATAACAATTAAGTATTAAACATACAATTTATTATGCAATTCATAGAATTTTTGTAACTCGAAGAAGCACGTACGAGCATAAAGAATTTTTATCATTGCATTTTATATTATTGTCACTGATTATGACTGTTTGTTATAAAGTCGTTACGTCTGAACTATTATTTACTTATCATTGTGTAATTTGTTAGCGCTAATGTACATATATTTAATATCAATAATTAATTAATGTTAATTTTGGGAGTCATTTTCTCTCTCTTTCTCTCTTTCTTTCTCTCTTTTTCTTGTTTCTTATTAATAATATTAATTTATACTAAAAGAGAATATAAGTAAGGAGGATAGAAATTGATCAGAATAAAAATAAGGATAGAAATAGAGGATAGAAATGCTTGTACGTATTTGATGTCAAATTATTCCATTTTTGACATATTTTTAAAAATTCGTTAGATATAAAGAAATTCGTCTTCAAAAGATATGTGAACATTGCTTAAGAAAAAAAATTTAATATATTATATATATATCGAGAGAAAAATATAGTTGGAATAACCATAATTTAAATCATAATTAATCTAAATCATAATTTATAGTCAATTTTGACGACAACTATAATATTATAATTAATTTAACCATTCAAATTATAGCTGCTTTAACAATGCCTTATGGTTATATAATACATTATGATTAATATTATTATTTTTTGTTTACTTATTTTTTTAGTTATTATTACAATATAAATAGTAAGCAAATATTTAAAAAATAGTTATATTTACTTACTATAATTGTATTATATTATATTTGAAATTATTATAATTTAAAATTGTTTCATATTTAGTAAGATTATACATATAAGGTTATTATTACTAACATTATAGTATTAATAACTATAAAAATAGTGCTCCTAACCATAACTTTTTTACCATGCAATTATAGCTTCAAATACAAAATGTTTTTTTCTCAGTGTATGTTCGATAGCAATTGACTGATTCGACAAACACTGCTGTGTTTCACTTCAAATCAATTTAACAAAGCATTTATTAGCCTGTGTTTTAAGTTAATAAAATTATAGTAGTTATACAATCACATCTCCAGTCTCTGCCCAAATGAGAGTTCTTTGTCCAAGCTCTCCACACTGCCAAATAGCTTTTATTAACGATAATTCATTACCAAAAAATGAGCTCTTCTTTATGTGAACTTGTTTTCCTTTATAATAAGTTTGGTGAACTTCACCATTTAGTTTATTAAATATCTTCCACACAGTGTTTTTTACATCGCCAGAGAATTGTAATTTATTAAGTAATGCTTTGTGTTCACGCTGTTTCCAAAATTCCTGCCATTTTTCACCTCTTGTTCTTTCATCATCATTGAAGAACATTATTTCCTTCTCAAAAAAGTTGAGTGCTCCTCTTAAATTCAGTGCCTCAGATTCGGCAAAGTACCTTTGATTTGTCTTCTAAAAAGTAAAATTGACAGTGAATCAAAAGTTAAACTAATTTTTTTATTAAAAAAACATAGAGTGAGAATTAGAGTGTAACGATCATGTGCCTCGAGAATCGCATTGTTCCTGGCAAAGGACAACCGGATGTCGCTTGACTGAACACTCGTCGGACGAAAAACGGCGCGAAGCGCTCGTTACCCTTTTACATTTAAATCATATACGGGGGACTTAGTGCATGACCATCGAGCATTGCGCTTTGCGTATCTCTGCCGGAAAACCCGCGTGCTACAATTTATATTGACAATTATCAAAGATTGCCAAAGCGCCGAATTTGCTAATATAAAAAGCCGGCTAAAACTCAATTTATTCTATTCCATCGTCCACCGATCTTCCCGTTCCGCTGATGAAAACCGATCTACCGCATTGTAAGTTACGAAGTAAACTGTCTTTGCTTTAGCCGAGAAGTTCTCGGCAGCTAGCTTACATTCCTTGATTTTTTTAGCAAACGCTAGCAGAACGCGAAGGTAAAGAACTCGTAAGGTACAATAAAATATTCTCACGCCATTGTAAATTTTTTCTTTTCTTTGCCAGAATCACTTTCAAACTCTGATCAAGCGGCGTCTACAATGGGCAGTAGCAGTAATTGATTAAGGAGTAACACGTCGGAGGAAGCTGATTTTTCGATGTAATAGAACGTAGAGTAAGTCCGTATGCGAAATAGTTGAAATCCATTTCCTACGGCTTTTTTATTCTCAGCCAATAAGAGTAGCTGTAACACGAAATGCGCACAATAAGAATCGATGCAATTTTCACATTGGTTTATTAAATATAACCTTTATTTATATGTCATTGTAGATACTCGGACATAAGGAAACATTAATCTTACTCCTAACGCTTACTCTTTAATCCATTACTACTACTGCCTATTGTAAACGCCGCATTTATAGTTGAAATTCATTTCCTACGGCTACTTTTTTACTTTCAGCCAATGAGAGCTCAATAGTAACACGAAATGCGCATAATATGTACCGATGCTATTTTCACATTGGTTCATTATAATCTTTATTGTATCATTAATTAAGGATCTACTTACCAGTTCTTTATTCAGATTACTTTTTGCAATTTGACACTTGGAAAGTTTCTTCTCATACTCTCTTAAATTTAGATACATGTTAACCTTGTTTTTACACTCGATAATCTCATCTTTGCTCTTTATCATGTCCTGCTGCAATTTATTAATCTCCTGAAGACATTGATTATATTTTTTGTTAATCTCATGAATCTCTTTCTGCAACCGGACCACATGCTTCTTTAAATTCCCTTTTTCTTCTCGAAGGTTCTTCTTTTCTTTGTTCGCATTTTCTCTGACTTTCTGTAGTTCTATCCGATGTTTTTTTTCCTCCTGCTTCAGTACTAAACAAGCTTTATCCAACGAGCTGCTTTTCTCCTTAAGGGCTTCTTGATCTTTAATGCTCTTTATTTCCAATTCGTTATATTTATTCACCATTTCTTTGTATTGTTCCTCAAGCTTATTCTTTTGATCTTTAAGGAATTTATTTTCTGTTTTAAGATCGACTTCCTTAAGTATCTTTTCAGGTGTCCCCATCACGAGTCTGATCTGAAAAGAATAATCTCGAGTCTGTTAGTGAGCTTTGAAAATTCTGCGCTTTTCACTTAGATCATAAATACATGAATAGAGTTTACTTGAAGCCAAAAGTATAGATAGCCTTGCAAAGTAGGCGTAAATTGTACGAATTTTAAATTCCAAATATTTTAATATGCTTAAACTGTAAATTATTAAAAAAATAATATAAACACGGCTATATTTTTTGATTAATTATAATTAAGTAATTATATATTGTAATTTAAAAATTTTTTTATTTTTTATAATCACGGAATTAAAATTTTTTATAATTTAAAAAAGTTTTAATTTATAATTATAAAGTACTCTTAAAGCCATTTAACTTTTATTAAAAGATTTTTTTAAATTTTTTGTAGTTTCGATGATGTTCGCTCTGAAATAAAAAAACTCGCAATCCTTGTTTCTTGTTGTAAAAGTTGCCGATAATTTGGATCATGAGTTCGAATCTTGGATTTTCCATCTAGCAGCAACATTACTGTATTGTCAGTATCGACTACTTTAATTCCAGTGGGATATTTCTCCTCGATCACGTCAATATAATAATGTTGAGATATCGCATATCGCTATAATAATTTTCGCGTTGTCCAATTTATGTGAATTAAAGATGTGGCGCGCAAGTGCTTGGGAGATCGCTCTCCCAAGTACATACGGTTTATTTGTACTCAAAATCATATCATAAATGATTTGTTATACGTAATCAAATATTAATTGTGTGCCAATTGTAGTTGCAAAGTACGTACTGATCATAAATTGTCCGTGATTCTCCGCGTCATCAGACACATGTATCGCATTTTTTTACAATCTTATAAAAATGCCTCATTATATTGATATTATTATACGCGAAGACAAAGCTATAATTCAACAATGCTGTGGGCTCGGCGAGTAACAGCTTTTTTGATTTGTTGACTCGACCCGACTCTGAGTCGATGGTCTCTTCTTTAATTTTAGCTATATAAAGGAATAGCTAAACTGTGCAAGAAACGCAGTTAAAAAGAATAGATTATAGACTCAGAGTCAAGTCAACAAATCAAAAACGCTATAAGCGACTATAAATGTGTATGCAACAAACCTAAGGCTGCTCAATCTTTAATGTTAGCTGGTGACCAACGATAAGTCACGAACCCCTTCTCTCTTTCTTCGCGCTCGCTTAT
>NW_012028132.1:29457-31179 GCF_000956235.1 Wasmannia auropunctata
TGAAGATGCCTCTCTTTGATTAATTTCTTTTACTAGAATTTTCTGAAGTGCAGTTTTTAAATTATTTTCATCCCACGCACCCTTTTTTCTACTATTCATATTGTTTAGGTGCAACTTTTAACCAAAATAATGAATATTAATACAAATAGGAACACACAAGATTAAAGGCCCATCTACATAAGTCGCAAACGCAAAATGCAAACGCAAACGCGGACGTTTCTCTATTTCTTTTCTTTTTTTTGACGTTTTTTTTCTTTTTTTCTCCGCGTTTGCGTTTGCGACTTATGTAGATGGGTCTTAAGGTTATTATTATAATAGCCAGTAATAGGTTGCCGGCAATAGGGGAAAACGTTTTCGTCCGGAACCAGGGGACAGTGAACCCATTAAACAAAAAAATTTTCTGTGAAAACCAATGCACAAAATACAAAGGTAATTAAAAAAATACTTATCAAAAGATATAATAACGCAACTTACACGCCTTTTGACCACGCAAATTGGTAGATATAATAATTTATAATTTATACCATACACCAATTTTCCGTCAAACGCAACAATAAGTCGATCTCCTTAACTATGCACACGCTACTGGAAAATATTAAAATCTGATCATTGTTTGATCTATCCCCTCTACGGTTTACGCGAAAAAATTACTTGGTAGCGATTCAACTGTTACAGATATAGCAATAACGTCCGGTATTAAGCCGTCCGTCGTTAGGGGAACTCCCTTTACCTACATCGCAAATAGAAATATTGTGATCGTGTAAAAAGAATTAATCTCGAGCATCATCGATTGTAGCATAGCTTTTTTTCAAAAGCGTTGTTTTATCATTGATTACAATAGTCACACAGTTTTATAACATCATCTAACGAATAGTACTAGTGAATTTTAAAGAATCTGATGTAATGTTTGTGAATTATCGTAAGAAAAGTATGATTAAGGAGGGGAGGGAGTAATATATTAATTTCATCCCTTTGACTTTCTCTCTCTCTCTCTCTCTCTCTCTCTTTTTGATTATTTTATTATAGATAAATAGTTATCTTTTTGCGCTTCTATTACTTACCGTTGCACATATGTCAATTAACGATAGAGAAAACGCCATTATTGGCATTTAGAAAGACATAAAGAGAAGAGGCATAAAGAAAATCACTTCTATTCATCGAAAGAGATTGATACAACCTTGATGGCGACAAGATTAGACATTATCAAAATTACTATAACTATAATGTTACTAATATCACTTTATCAATAATGTTTATAATATTGTAAAGAAAATGATAAGGATAAGCAAGTGCTTTTATTGTTAATAGGGTAAACCCGGTATATACGTCGCACCTATTAAAAACTTAATTTATCAGATATTGCCTATTAAGTTTAAGTTAAATGAACTATACCAGTAAAAACTTTATACTGTTTATTATTATAAAAAAAATATTAGAAATCCAAATTATTTATTTTTTATATTAAAAAAGCAATTTCTTTAAACACTTGCATTTTTGCCTTATAAAAATAGAGGTGGGTTATACGGTTACTCATGAGTGGGATAAATGACTCGAAAAATGTACAAATAATCTAAATAATAATAGTGAATAATACGACAACGTAATTTGCATTTTACTCATTAATAAATAAATAAAGAACGTATTATTACAGATTATGAATAAGTACGTACTGCATAAGTATATACGTGAATGTTATGATTAATGTATTGTAAAAGGCGTATT
>NW_012028132.1:31918-35829 GCF_000956235.1 Wasmannia auropunctata
CTACGGCGATGCCGGGCGAGGATGGTGTATTCGGCGGCAGCTTGACGACTTTATGTAGCCTTCTCTCAACAAGACTTGATGCTCGGTTAGCGTACTCGTCGCAGTGGACTCGTTGCGTGGAGTGCCAAGAGCGATCCAGGTCTGCTTTTCCTCGCCAAATTCGGATCTACTTATACCCTGGTGAACCGTTTTTCTCTTACGAGAAAATAGGCCTCCTGGCGGATTGTTTAAATAATTTCTTTTTGCTCGTGCAAAGGTCGTTCTTTGCAGCGCTCTCGCGGGGGTTGCTCGCACTACGGGTAGCCCTTGTTCAGGCGCTACGCGTACGAATGGCGCGCGCGCGAGGCGGCGCGTACTTGTGTCGGTACAGCCGTACCGCCACATCACGTATTGTTATTTACTTTTATATTTATAAATAAATAATAGAGCGTCTGTATTACGGCATAAATCCCACGCGCTAAAAATGCTGTATATCCCAAACAGATGGGTTATACGAGATGTTATGTATAAACATCTGTTACACATAAATCATTCTACCGTACACGAAACCGAATGACGTGCTCTCTAAATTTTCTGGAGAATCTCACTCCAAAAGAGCGAAAATACTGTCACTCGGGGCCGTGTCCTCGGCACGGTATTGAGTCCGAAGGGAAACAGCTTCCACTCTGCCCGTTGGTCCTTGACGCCGCTGCCTGTCGCCTGAGAAGTCGGTACCGGCTTGGCCTTTGGGAACTGCCACTTGAGTGGCAGTATTTTCACTCCTTAGAGTCAAATTTCACTCCAAAAAATGTAGAGAGTGTCTCTATTACCGTCGCCAGTAGGCGACACAAATATGCGTATTAGACGAGTCTCACTGTCGCCAGTAGGCTACGCAAATATGGATTCAAAAGGAAAAGATATCGATCTATTTGTTTAGGTCATCCGGTCGTCTACGACAAAATTCATCTCCTCTCTCCCGGGACTCACCAACAGGAAGTCGAATCCACAGATTCGACTCCCTATAAAAGCGTTCTCGGGATCGATGCAATACACAGTCGATCAACGAATACGATACAAGTCAGTCTATACGACGCGACTCAAAATACGACTCTAGAATCATATAATACTAGGACTCAGGGTAAATTCGTTCATCCCTAGGCGTTGTCCTAGCGCGACTCAGGGTACTCGTACCCCTAGGCGTTGTCGCGATATACAAAATATATATTAACAACTTACAATCAGTGCAACCCGGGATAAATTCGTTTACCCCTAGACGTTGTCGCAATATTCTACTGTGAACTTCGAGTCAGTGTACAAATCATAAAAATAAACAATTTTCAAGCGAAACTACGCGTGTGATCTTAACCCATCCCACCGATACACATAACACGAGATAATAAACTGAACAAAGAATACAAGAGCTAAGCACTTGTATTTTGCTATACTCTATCCTTTACTAATCCTCTATACTTATATATCACGAAATAGCCACGAAGTCTTTTATATTTCCTAAAATAATCATTTTATGTAGATTATAATTTTTGATTGCGCTACTTATTACAGTGATAAATTGATTTAATTTACAATAATTTTATAAATATTAACAGAAAAAAACTGAAATCACAACACAATACTAATATAACATAAAGGCATGTAACAGAGTGGTTGCGAGAAAATTAGTTTCACTTCTGTTTTTTCTGACTTCTGCGGCGTAAATCCTCGCGCGGCATATATACCGGGTTCACTCTAATTATTGTTAAATTGTTAATAAATAGCAAAAAAGATTTTTCCTCCCTGTTATCAATTTAATTGAACGAATGATGGAAAGAATTACTTAATAATATCTACAAGATATGTTCTGCTTTTGTGACAGAAGAATCGATATTCTAAATTTCTAGAGTATTCTTATGTTATCACGGTTTATAATATTAATCTGCATACGCGAGAAATGTCTATCAAATTGTCGATTAGAGTTATGTATATATTTAAATAATGATAGGGGTGATGAGGTGGCTATCAACATGAAATTTTATTTTTTACGCAAAGAGCTTCCATTCAGTATTGCTTTGTCATGAGATTGTCACAAACAAATTTCAACTCGCAATCCTTGTATCTTGTTGTAAAAGTTATCGGTAATTTGGATTGTGAGTCCGAATCTTTGGTTTTCTATTTTGCAGCAACATTATTGTCAATATTGTCAGTATCGACTACTTTAATTCCAGTAGGATATTTCTTCTCGATCACGTCGATATAATAGTGTTGAGATATTGTATATCGCTAGTTAATTTTCGCGTTGTCCATTTCATGTAAATTAAAGATAACAAGCGCAAGTTTAACGCTTTCTCAAGTATGATTTTGATCCGTGCTCAAAATTATATCGTAAAGCGTATGATTTGTTTATACGTAATTAAATATCAATTGTATGCCGATTGTAGTTGCAAAGTATATACTCATAAATTGTTCGTCATCCTCCGCGTCATAAAATATATCGCATATTTTTTTACAATCTTATAAAAATGCCTCATTATATCGATATCATTATACACAAAGGCGGAACTATATTTCAACAGTGCTCTGGATCGTTGTGAATAGCAATTAAATTATTTAATAATTTTTACAATTATATTAATTTTTTAATTAAACGTATATGATTGTATTTTCATTAAGTTTTCTAATTTTTTAATTTAAGTTTTTAATTATTATAAGTTTTAATTATTATATATAATTTTTCTAAATTTAATTATCTCCAAATCTATCTCTTATTTTAAATCCATGAATTTTTATTATACCTCTCTCTCCTATGAATGTCGCAGTAGTGGAAGTAGTGGAAGTAGTGGAAGTAAGTGTAGGAATTCTGCAGCGCGCGGAAATAAATTCTTTAGAGTTCGCGTGTATACTCTGGATACATAAAGCCAATGTGAAAAATGTGAGCTTGTAATCAATGCCTGCAAAATACCTATTCCTCGATATTGCGCACCTAATATTATACCATATCATCATTGATTTTGTCTGATTCGCAATACGTTATCCATTCATTCTGTCTGCGACACGCAAAAAAATAATCGTGTTCGAACGTGTGTACAAAAAGGCACATAAGTATTATATTATATTACACAGATACCTAATTGACTGTTTTCGTTAGTAAATGATTTTAACATTTCCCCCACAAATACAAATCTACCAGACTGTACGGTATTGTTGGATGAGCGAGAATGCTTGCAATCTTATGAATCAAGCAAAAAATTCTTATTAAAACTGATAATCGGTACTGTAAACTCATTATGGTCATATTGTTTAAATGGTCATAAACCAGACAGTGATAATCGTGCATGATGCATGAAAAATATATCTGTTAAATTCTGAAATTGGTCCAAACGTGATGGAATGTCACATCATCTCACATCTATCGAACGAATGTGCGACGAATACTGTGAGATCATTTACACCTATTGATATAGTCACCATACATAAATTTTTATTGAAGCAAAAAGCAGTTTGGTCTTTATAGACAAAAATTTTAGATTTGCTAGATTAATTGGTCAAACTTCTTCGACGTTGTTCGTTCTCTATTTTCTTTGAATGCTTCTAATATATCTTTCCACGTGGGAACATTTTGTATCCACAGCTAAACTTTTTTTAGAAAGTTCTAAAGTTCTTGAAGTTATAATTTTAAGGATTATAAATGTATAATTTTTTTTTATTTGGTGAAATGTATCTCGTCAAAAGAAGTACAAAAAGCTTCTATATTTCTCCACAAAAGAAAGAATTTTGCTGTTGCAGCTAAACTGTTGCACGCATTCGATAAAAGCAATCAATTGATTGCTTATAATGATAATTAATTATTCGACGTTACAATAAAATTAGTGTTTTCTTAGTTTTCTAAAATAAAAAATTATCCATCATATAGTAACTGTTGGAATTTGCAACGAAAA
>NW_012028132.1:35849-38837 GCF_000956235.1 Wasmannia auropunctata
AGTCGTTTTATTGATCCAATTTTTTTGCTCTTTAGTCGTTTTATTAATAACGATCGATAAAATTTTGTTCGTAATTCTAGGCGTTGAGATCGGTGAATCAGCCACAACTTGTTAATGTTCTGTAGTACATTCGCCGTCGACGGATATGATGTCAAAAGATGAGACGCAACATTCTCATTTGCATCGACCTGATTGTCAGATACATTAACATCGAGACATTGTTTGAAAATATTCATTATTTCGTTCTCATTTTCCATCCGTAAAAAAAACATTTCATTACACTTCTTTTTGATTAATTTATCCATTCGTAGTCGTTCTTCTTGTATTTTACGAATCAATTTTGCGCTCTCAGTCACTCGACGTTGCAGTTCTTTCTTCATTTGCTCAATAATATTTTGCAAGCGTACTCGGTGTGTCTCCGATTCTTCATCCAACAGTTTGCGCAGAACGGCATTTGAGTCCGATATCGCTTTTTGTTGTATCAATAAGTTTGTAAACATTTCATTAAAATAATCGTACGACAGATTGTCACTATTGTTGTCATCATTAATAACTGAGAATTTTGCTTGATTCGCGGGCGGACTAGTGGATGACATTGCAACGATTATATGTCTCGCCAAAGTTTAACCGGTTTACACGTAGGAGACAAAGGAAACGTTTGTCCAGATAAGCAAGTGGACAAAGTAAAGATCGTAATATTCTTTCTCTTTTAAATATTTTATGCTTTGGTAGGATCCCGCTGGACTGAGGATATCAATATCTTAGTCGCCCTTTAAAAAAAAAAAGGATGAGTGAATTTAATAGTCTTTTTAATTTGTTGACTCGATCCGACTCCGGGTCGATGGTCTATTCTTTTTAGCTATAAAAGAATAGCTAAATTGTACAAGAAACGCAGCTAAAAAGAATAGACCATTGATTCGGAGACGAATCGAGTCAACAAATCAAAAACGCTATAAATGGCTATAAATGTATCTGCAACGTACCTATAAGGCTGCTCAATCTTTAACGCTAGCTGGTGATCAACGATAAATCACAATCCCTTCTTTCTTTCTTCGTCCTCGCTTATCGTTTCTTCTCCTTCTCATATATATTCATAAGTTTTAATGTCGACTCTTAACACTGGTCAGTGTGATCCTTCCTCGCTTTTAACAAACCAAGCACTGACCTTTACGCACAAGACGTAACTCGTTTTAATTCTATGTATCACAAGTAATATAGCGTAAGATAGCAAAGGTAAGATAACATAGTATGATAGCATAAGATAGCAAAGGTAAGATAGCATAGCATGATAGCAAAACTTGTCACAAATACTCGAAACCGTATTTTTTTAAAATTCAGGTATACAATCGCAAATAAAAACATCGTGATCGTGTAAAGAGAATTAATCTGGAGCACAATCAATTGTCGCATTTAACCATACCTTTTTTCGAAAGCTTTGTTTTTTCATTAATTACAATAGTTATTTTTATAACACATTATCTAATAATACTAGTAAATTTTAAAGGGTCTGATGTAATGTTGTGAATTATCGTAAGAAAAGTATGGTTGAGGAAGGGATAATACATTAATACCTTTGACGTTGGTTATTTTATTATAGATAAATGGTTATCTTTCTGTATCGTTGCACGTATGCCAATTAAGAGAAAGAAATAAGATAGAAAAGGCGCTATTATTGGCATTAAAAAAAAAATCACTTTGATTCATCAAAAAAAATTGAAACAATCTTGACGACGACAATATTACAGGGACAAAAACTTCTTTATGGAGGGTGTGGGGTTTTCCATACCCAGAGATTCCGTGAGTGTGGAATTCCACACCCTGAATTCAGGTTTAAAAAAAATTTTTTTAAATAATTATTTAAATAAATTAGTTTTTGCATGATATCGAGATAAAATTAAAAGAAAAATATTCATATTTGTAAAGACGTTATCAAAATTATTATAATATATATTATTTAATATTTTTATCAATAACGTTTGTAATATCGTAAAAAAGATGATAAGGATAAGCAAGTGTTTTTATTGTTAATAATTATCGTAAAATTATTAATAAATAGCAAAAAAGATAGACTTTTGCTTCCTCTTATCGATTCAATTGAACGAATGCTAGAAAAAAATTACTTAAGAGTATTTACAAGCTACATGTTCTGCTTTTGCGACAGAAGGATCAACTTCTAAATTTCTAGAATATTTTTGTGTTCACGGATTGTAATATTAATCTGCATACGCGAAATATATATGTCTATCGAATCGTCGATTATAGAACTATGTATATATTTAGATAACGATAAAGATGATGAGGTGGCGATCAACATGAAATTTTATTTTTTACGCAAAGGATTTCCATTCAGTACTGATTTGTCATAAAATTGTCACAAATAAATTTCAACTTGCAATCTTGTTGTAAAAGTTTTCGGTAATTTGAAACATGGGTCCAAATCGTAGGTTTTTATCTTTCAGCATGCAACATTATTGTCAATATTGTCAATATGGACTACTTTAATTTCAGTGAGATATTTCTCCCTGATTATGTCAATATAATAGTGTTGAGATATTGTATATCGCTAGTTAATTTTCACGTTGTCCAAATTCAAATGCATTAAAAATGCCGAGCGCAGGTTTAACGCTCTCCCAAGTATAATTTTGATCCGCGCTCAAAATGATATCGTAAAGCGTATGATTTGTTTATATACGTAATCAAATATCAATTGTGTGCCGATTGTAGTGGCAAAGTATGTACTCATAAATTGTCAGTGATCTTCCGCGTCATCAGACATATATATCACATATCTCTTTACAATCTTATAAAAGTACCTCATTATATCGATATCATTATACATGAAGACGAAGCTATATTTCAACGGTGCTCTGGACACTAATCGTTGTGAATAGCAATCAAATTATTTAATAATTTTTACCTTTATAATAATTTTTTAATTAAATGTACATGATTATACTTTCATTAATTTTTTTAATTTTTTAATTTAAG
>NW_012028132.1:38857-39306 GCF_000956235.1 Wasmannia auropunctata
TCTTGATTGTTTAAATTGTTTTTTTATTTTTATTTTTTGAGCAAGAAGATTGTGTATCATTTCTATTTTAAATTATAGAATTTAAATTAAAGAAATTACTGGAGATAGAGGAAGAGGAAAATTAATTGCCTTTTACATAAATCAAAATTATATATGGGAATTAGTGAATCAAAATGAGAGTCCTTTACACCTTTACTCAAAAGAACAATTATTTAATTTAACGCTAACGTTATTATGCGTAGAAATTTGACATTGTAAAAATTTGTTGGTCGTTTAAAAATTAAATCGTCGAAGATAACAGCATTATCGTCAGCATACACATCGTTGTTATCGATATTACCGACAATCATGACATCACTATTACTATTGGCAAGGACATTGTAGTTTGTAGTATCATGGTCAGCAACCGCCGTGACGCAAATGGTCCCAGTGTAAATCGTTGGCACCGA
>NW_012028133.1:0-1101 GCF_000956235.1 Wasmannia auropunctata
ACACTTCTTGAAGCGAGTAGTGCATCAAATATACATACTATTGAAGTACCTGAAAAAGAAGATGTTGAAGCACTAGTTAATAAGCCACATCAGCTCGACTGCAATTGCAATGAGCTCCAGAAAGAAAATGTGCGATTGAAACAAGAATTAAACAAGGCCAAAGAAACTTTTAAAAAATGTTTTTCTGAATAACAAATTAAAACATTGCAAAGCGATAAAAAAATAAAATGGAGTAATGAGAGCATATCACGAGCTTTAAAAATACGTTTTGCTCTCGGATATTATGAGTATAATTACTTAAGGTTAAATTGCAATTATCCTCTTTCTCATTATGCTACTGTGATGCGAAGAATTAGAAATATTAAAATCGACTTCGGAATTTTTAATGATTTGCTACATCCTTTGAAATGTAAAATTAGTGGGTTACATCCTAGTGCTAGAGAGATTGCATAATTTCAGTAGACGAATTAAAAATAAGTGGTAAATTAAATTATGACAAAAATGAAAAAATATGTACGGTAAAATTACATTACCTTCAACTGAAAGCGATAAAGGTAATCATGTAACAATTGTTTTAGCAAGAGGACTTTCTTTAATTTGAAAACGAGCTGTAGCTGCTGAAGTAACAGGATCAAACACGGAAGGCTCTGATATGCGTTTATTCGTTCTAAATGTCATAGACAAAGTCTCAATAATGTAGGTCTTAATGTTAATTAAGGGCATCGTTTCCGATATGGGTTCGAATAATCGTGCAGAGTAGAAGTTTCGAGAAATAATCGTGTGACATCATTTTTTTAAAATTAAATGATCAAGTCATTCACGTTCTTGCGGATGCTTGTCATTTAGCAAAAAATTTGAAACAAGCTGCACAAACACATTGTATTTTCCTGCCGGAAAATGTTCAACAATCCCAGCAATTGCCAACTAACTTGTTGATGGAAATTATATTACTCTTTTATGGAAAAAAGAAGTAGAATCTGCAGCAGGTCTAAGATTCTTACAGCATTTAAATTATATAGACATCTATCCAACAAATTTTTCCAAAATGAATGTAGGGTCTGCTATTAGATACTTTGATGTAGATCGGAAGAGCACACGTCT
>NW_012028133.1:7813-8265 GCF_000956235.1 Wasmannia auropunctata
TAAAGTACAATAATATATTTTTATTTTTTATATTTAAATAAAATTAATAAATAAATTTTTAACATAAAAAAAAGTTAAAGAGTTAATGTTTATATATATATTTAAAATAGAAGTTAGTTGAAGTTAACAATTAACTCATTTATAATTAACTAAGTTCAATTAAAAGTTATCCGTGGAATAAAAACATTAAAAATGTAAAAAAAAATTAAGTAAATTTTATATATATATAATAAGTGTTTTTACATAAAAATTATTTTATTAAGATTTAATTTTTTTCATTTTGTATTGTAAGTACATACATATCACTTGGGTTGTAAATTAATCATTTTAGGAGAGTATAATTTGACGCCAATTACTGACAACAAATATTTTATACAAACAATATACACATCACTTAGGTTGAATAACATAATTTTTATTTAACTTACCGCCAGATCGGAAGAGCACACGTC
>NW_012028134.1:0-958 GCF_000956235.1 Wasmannia auropunctata
TATCCCCTGTGTGCCTTGTCGACTCAGTCTTCGCACGTCTAGATTCGACGTTTGAATGGTAGAAACGCCGCGAACGCAAGGATACGACGTTTCCGAGCTTCAAACGGTGTGACGTCCTGGTGAAGCGAACTCCTGTTCGTTTCCTGCAGAGCGTCGTTTTGTGGGTCCTTCGCTGGCGGTTAAGAGGGTTAAAATTTCAGGATTATTTACTGGACGTCCGAATGATGACGAAGCCTCGGGATTGGTCGGAATGGAGTGTAATAACTTGTAGAATTTTAAAGTATTTTCAAGCGACTTTATTGAGATTCAGAGCTCGGATCTGAGCTCCTCTACTTCGAATCCGCTCTCTGATCTAAAATATTAATAGGAAATTCTCTTGTTTCTTTTATTTTAGGAATTGGTCGTTTAATTTCTTTTATAACTTTTCTGCTTGGGGTCTTACTTCGCGATCTTTTGTTTGTTAAATTTTTAGCTTGCTTCTTACGACGAGCAGGACTTTGTTTCCTATCTTTTTTATCTTTATTTAATTTTGCAGGTATTTTTATAGGATACGGTTTCGCTTTATATGTTGGAGGGGAAAATATTTTTTCTATTTCGCTGTCACTTGTCTCATTGCTCGAAGTTTTTTGTTCACGATAATCCAACAATCTATTTTCTATTTCGTAATCCATCTTGTCGTCATTATCTATTTCCATTGCTTTCGACTCCTTTTTATTCAGTGGTATGGCTTCTTCTAATTCTTCAATTAAATCTTCATTAGGCGGTTTTTGTAAATTTTTATTTTCCTTCTTTTTGTTTTTATCGTGTAGTATTTTTATATTTGTGGGAGGTGCATGTATTTCTGCTTGTACTTCAATATTCCTACGTACCTCGAAACTATCGCTAGAATGTGTTGCAATTTCCATAGGTTCGAATTGCACATTTTGTTCTCGTTCATGTGTATATTCTTGTTCATGAG
>NW_012028134.1:8105-8621 GCF_000956235.1 Wasmannia auropunctata
ATCGTCGTATCCTTGCGTTCGCGGCGTTTCCACCATTCAAACGTCGAATCTCGACGTGCGAAGCGCGGAACCGCCGGATCCGAGCGCCCGCGACGTTCCCACCGCTCAAACGTCGATTCTCGCCGTTTGAAGCTCGGAAACGTCGTATCCTTGCGTTCGCGGCGTTTCCACCATTCAAACGTCGAATCTCGACGTGCGAAGCGCGGAACCGCCGGATCCGAGCGCCCGCGACGTTCCCACCGCTCAAACGTCGATTCTCGCCGTTTGAAGCTCGGAAACGTCGTATCCTTGCGTTCGCGGCGTTTCCACCATTCAAACGTCGAATCTCGACGTGCGAAGCGCGGAACCGCCGGATCCGAGCGCCCGCGACGTTCCCACCGCTCAAACGTCGATTCTCGCCGTTTGAAGCTCGGAAACGTCACGTAATAACTTCGTATAGCATACATTTCCACCATTCAAACGTACGTAATAACTTCGTATAGCATAGAACTGAGTCGACAAGGCACACAGGGGATA
>NW_012028135.1:0-504 GCF_000956235.1 Wasmannia auropunctata
TGTCCACGACTGTACGTGTGTGCGTGCATGTGTGTGCGTGTGTGTGCGTTTGATATATACTAAGCCAGTCTTTTTAATAATTTACAGATTACCGAGGAAGAAGGGCAGGAGCGAGAATTCAACAAGAACGGTTTATGCGGTTCTTGTACCAATTATCTTCTGCCCATTACACCGGCACACAAAAAAAAGTGGTTTGTGCATTTGACCGGACCCATCTACGGACATGTTTTTCGACCCGCTGAATTCGAATTTGAGGTCCGTTGGGCTCGGTCAGGTCCCAGATTTTAGTAAAATGCAAAAAACCCCCAAAAATATAAAAACTGCATTACAGCGATGAAAAAATTTTTGTTGACCCGGATCAAGTATGATTTTTATGTATTTCGATCCGCTGAATTTGAATCAGAAGGTTAATTAGCCCGTTGAGCCATCAAAATTTGAAAAATCAGCGAAAAATCGAAAAAAATTGCAAAAAATCATGAAAAACCGAAGTTATGGAGATGAAAA
>NW_012028135.1:8004-8672 GCF_000956235.1 Wasmannia auropunctata
TAGCTTCAATATTTAGGACACCTATTATCAGGATTATCAGGATGATCTTGAGACACATTTTGTTTTTCTAAATCATCAAAATATTGTTGAAGCAATTGCTTCGCAGTTTCAAATGCTTTTTGCATATTCTTCTAATTTTTCATGATACTCTAATGCTTTTGTAAGATGTAATTTTACCATGTGAAATGATTCTGCATAAGTATCACATCCATTTTTAAGATCTTCTATTTTCCGCCATGGTTTAAACATAAGGAGTAATGAATAGAAATAATTTTTCGGCCGCGCATTAACATCATATCTATAATGATTAATAAGATATCCATGTTGTCGCCGTTTTATATAATTAACCATTATTCAGCTCATAGTATTCAATATTTTTACTTCGTGGTTTGATTTTTGTAACATCATACCACTGTGCAAATTCATATAAAGACATCTATTCAAATTCTTCCGATTCCGATCTATTTGGATAATAATTATCTATAACAGATGGACAAAATATGTCTGTAGAATTTTTATTAAGAGCTTCAATTTCCTTATAGCTCTTGACTTTTCTGTATCGTATTTGATTAATATCTAACCATTTAATAGTCGTATTTCGATCAGTTCCATATAAAGAAATACCTAATAAGGTATCGGCAGCTTCAAGAGCTCCACATTCTCTATTA
>NW_012028136.1:0-2084 GCF_000956235.1 Wasmannia auropunctata
ATAATTATGCATATTACATACAGAAATTGACCAATTGTTTGAAATAAAATGCCATACTGCTTACGCTATATTTTTCATACTAGATGCGTGATTATTAATTTTTCTATTCATTATGCGTCTATACAAGTTTGTTCGAATTAAGCTCTTACTATCCAGTTCTGCTGTCATAAACTTAAGCATGCGCAAGGGCGCAATCATAACGCCCGCCAAAAATTGTCCCGCGCATATCACTTGGCATCGGCCCGATCGGCTGCCACGGCGCCGATCGTCATCCATTTTAATATGGCGAAATCCACGAAACCAACGATCACCTCGAATTCGCAAAATTTTTTGTCTGAAAGGTGTGGATGATGTGAATTCGTGGTAAATTTCAGAAATTGAGCTAAAGTGCTAAATAAGTAAAAATTGTTATTTGCGGTGAAAAACAGTCTTGTGAAGAATACATCACGTGGCGACGTACTTGCAATCATCTCGCACCACATTATTTTCGTACTTGTTGGTGAGTGCAATTCATTTTATGCTAAACGTTTCCCATATCTTTTTACAACATGTGCTGTAAATACCCAAATAGCACAGGATATCTTATGGACATACATTTTAAGTCCAATTAATGTCCATACGTCCAAGGATCCGAATGGAACTTAAATTGGATGTCCGTTTTTGGACATAAATTTGATATCTAACAAGTACATCCTATGGACATTTGATGTACATCCAAGTTTAAAGTAATGATTTTTCTGCATTAGCGTTTAAAAAATTTTATTTTTTATTACTAAAATTATTTTTAGTAAAAAAATAAATATTTCTTTTTATTAATAGTATTTTTTAACGTAATTAAATAATGGGATTTAAAAATAATTAAATTTTCTAGATAATTTATAATATTTTATTTTTGAAATATATAGATTATAAAAATTAAAATGCACGTTTTATAATATAAAGAAATTATTTCTTAACAAATATAAGTTTATTTAACACAAAAATAATATACAAAATGAAACAAAAATTTTATAAATATTACAACAAATATTTTGATATTTATTTTTGCGTAATATTAAATATTAAATATTTATAAAATTTTTGTTTCGTTTTGTATAGTATTTTTATGTTAAATAAACTTATATATTTGTTAAGAAATAATTTTTTTATATTATAAAATGTATTTTAAATTTTATAATTAATATATTTTAAAATTAAATTGTTATAAATTATTTAAAAAATGTAATTATTTTCAAATCTCATTATTTAATTATGATAATAATAACACAATGTGTTTATTACATCGGAGATCAATGTGTACAATTATATTTTTAGATCTAGAGAAGTAGTTCGGTCTATCTTAGCGATGATAACTTCCTACAGTTGCAAAATAAATATTCTGCTGAACGTGTGGTGAACGTTATTGGGATTTGGGATTATTAAGATATATGCAGTAGTCTGTCTTCGACCATCGTTGTGGTCGTAATATATGTATATGGCTCCTACACACAGAGGATGCAGAAATGCCGCAAAAATTATCACTTTAAATTTGCCGCGCGCGGTAGCCAATCAATTTATCGCTTTTCTATAGAGCAAAAAAATGATTGGTTACTCATCTTGCTGCGCGGGAAACGCGTCTTGTGTGTAGACTGTGCAAGAGGTTATATAGATGCAAGTCGTCGTCGCATATACTTTTGTTTCCCGGTCTTCTATTTCCTGGTATGTATTTTTATATAATTTAATCGATTTATTCTTGTTTTAATAGCGGTGATTATTACAGTATTTATTACACGTGGTAGAGCTGTATGGTATAGCCGCGTAGACGGATAATCGGCATATATTAGCTGCAAATTTATTAAGGTAAGAAATGTTCATATATCATAATAGTATTTAATCATGTAATTATATATTATTCACAATTCACGTATGTGTACTAATGTAAAGTTTTTTTAAATGATATTTGCTTCACAAATTGATTAAACTATGTTTTCTATATACATAATAATTCAATTCGATAATATAACCTCTCAATATATAAATTGTGTGTGTGTGTGTGTGTGTGTGTGTGTGTGTGTGTGTGCGTGCGTGCGTGCGTGTGCGCATAT
>NW_012028136.1:3080-4600 GCF_000956235.1 Wasmannia auropunctata
CCTGCAGACGCAAACGTATTTTTACAATCTTTTGTAGAAGAAGCAAGAAATTTAACTATTCATGGTATAAAAATTAAAGATTGCACTTATTCTTTTAAAATTCGATCTTTTATATGTGATGTTCCTGCAAAATCTTTTATTACTTATACAAAGGGTCACTCGGGTTATAACTCATGTTCTAAATGTACAGCTAAAGGCGAATATTACATGGACAGAGTGACCTATCCGTATTTGAACAGTTGTCATTTAAGAACAGATAATGATTTCCGATTAAAATTGCAGGAAGAACATCATACAGGTACATCAATACTTGAATCAATTCCTAATATAAATATGGTCAGTGATTTTCCGTCAGATTCGATGCATTTAATGTTCCTGGGAATTACTAAAAAACTTGTTACTATGTGGTGTTACGGTAAACCTAAAACAAAATTATCCTTCCATCAAATGTCTGAAATATCAAAGTTAATAACAGATCAAAGAGAAAACATACCTTTCGAATTTAATAGAAAATTAAGACCATTGTCTGAAAGTAAAAGATGGAAGGCAACCGAATTTAGAACTTTTTTATTATACATAGGACCTATTGTTTTAAAATCTATCTTAAATCATGATCAGTATATAAATTTTTTAACTTTACATGTAGCTACCACTATTTTGTCAAATTCTAAGCATATGAAACAATATTTAGATTACTCCAAGTCTTTATTACAATATTTTGTAGAAACATTTATTACTTTGTATGGTAAAGAAAATGCATCTCACAATCTTCATCATTTATTACATATTTGTGATGATGCGGAAAAATTCGGAACTCTTCAAGAATTTAGTGCTTTCCCTTTCGAAAATTATTTACAATCTATATTAAAAATGATTCGCAAAAATACTAAAGAATTAGAGCAAATTGTTTGTCGTATAAATGAAAGAAACCATTGTATAAATCGTAATTTAAAAGTGAAACATAATGAGCTCGAATTTTTAAATCCACATTTCAATGGTCCACTTAACAATTCTCATAACTGTAATCAATTCAGTAAAGTAGTATTTAAACAGTTTATTTTAAAAATATATGAACCAGATAATTGTTGCATCTTAAAAGATGGAAACGTTATCGTTATTAGAAATTTTATTGTAAATGATGATGGTCCTGTTGTAATTGGAAATAAATTTAAATCGCTTACAAATTTTTATACTGTACCATGCGAATCGTCAAAATTAGACATATATTTAGTAAATGATGTTGGAAATTTACAATCTTGGAATCTTGAGCAAATTGCAAATAAATGTATTAAATTAAAATTTAAAAATAAGTATGTAGTTTTTCCTTTACTACATTCAAAATAATGTTCTGCAATCTTTTCTTATCTCTTGTGCTGATAGAAAATGTTATAATTTCAAATAATATAATTAAATTTTTTAATTCTACTTTAAATTCTGGAATGTGGGTATATTCCTGCATACAGATATACGTAATAACTTCGTATAGCATACAACTGAGTCGACAAGGCACACAGGGGATA
>NW_012028137.1:0-870 GCF_000956235.1 Wasmannia auropunctata
AATATAAATATTCCGAGTGGGGGTAGTCGTTAATCTCAACCTTCTTACAATACGAATCCCTTCGTCTCCGAAAAGCGTGCGACTGGACCCAGAGTCTACGAGAGCCGGTAATTCATTCTCCCCGATGCGAATCCGGAAATATTGTAACGGTGGTAGTTCGGAAACGAGAAAGGTAAGGTGCACGTACTCAGCCGCGGCGGTTTCGGAGGGGGTGCGGGTCACAGCCGGTTCCTCGGGAGTCGCGCCGACCCGCGGGAGCCTCCTCGTCGCTGCTTCGATTCTCGCCACCGACCGTAAAACGGCTAGGGCTGTCCGGAGCCATTGGCGCGGATGTTGACGGGCGCAAAAAATTCGACGAGCCCTCTCCCACATTCGCGGTTGCCGACGCTCCCAGTCGACAGTTCAGCTCGTGACGTAACAAGTGATCCTGTCACGCGATAATGTCCCCTTCGACGTCTAACCCTCTACGCGATAACTCTCCTCTTAACGCGTCGGACGATAATTTGTGTATCCATCCGAATCTCGAACCCTCTTCCGACATCGTGATCGAGAAAGAAAGAAATCAATACGGCAACGAGAACGGAAATCCGTAAGCGCGGCGCGCCGGGAACGTAAATCGATAATACCAAACAACGAGAAAAAAAAAATAGCGCTCTCAAGGGCACGCAAGGTTGAGGACGCGCCCGTACTTTCCCTCACTAACGGGTCAGGAATTCGCTTGTTGTGAACGTCCCCACGGGATCGCTGAGTGATAATAGTACGGACTGCTCGCACGCAGTCCACGAAAACAAAATCTGAAACGACCTATACACGCGACCACGGTCACTGAAACGGAATATACGCGGCAATAATTTTCGGGGCTTAATACCT